>NC_090270.1:247738907-248043490 GCF_040414725.1 Anabrus simplex | reverse complement strand
AATCCAAAGAAAAGCAGCTGTATTTTTTCTGGGTGATTTCCGACAAAAGAGTAGCATTACAAAAATGTTGCAAAGTTTTTGCTGGGAAGATTTGGGAGAAAGGAGACGAGCTGCTCAAATAAGTGGTATGTTCCAAGCTGTCAGCGGAGAGATGGTGTGGGATGACAATAGTAGATGAATAAGTTTGAGTGGTGTCTTTAAAAGTAGGAAAGATCACAATATCAAGATAAAACTGGAATTCAATAGAACAAATTGGGGCAAATATTCGTTTATAGGATGGGAGTTAGGAATTGAAGTAACTTACCAAGGGAGATGTTAAATAAATTTCCAATTTCTTTGCAGTCATTTAAGAAAAGGCTAGGAAAATAACAGATAGGGAATCTGCCACCTGGGCAACTGCCCAAAATGCAGATCAGTAGTGACTGATTGATAACAAAGCCGATGAAGTTTGTTTTAATGGTTTTATAAGGGACTTACATTTTGTTTTAATGTACAGTATCATCTCTCAACATTTTATAACATGCCACAATCACTGGCAAAACTTGTATTTTTAGATAGTGCTTTAATTGCATAATGTTTAGCTGAGGATGGCCTAACTGGGCTGAAACATGTCCTGAATATAGACTATTTAATTAGAATAGTGTAAATAAACCCCGGTCTAGAAAGCCAAGAATAACGGCCGAAAGGATTCGTCGTGCTGACCACACGTCACCTCGTAATCTGCAGGCCTTCGGGCTGAGCAGCGGTCGCTTGGTAGGCCAAGGCCCTTCAAGGGCTGTAGTGCCATGGGGTTTGGTTTTGTTTAGTGTAAATAAACACTGAACAGGTGGGACCAAATATTATATTACTGTCAAGAAATAAAATCTGATTTATGTTAAGTCAGTACAGAACCCATAATGAAGTAACTAGCTGTAGTACCCGTTGTTGATGGGACAATCATGTTATCTAACTCCCCAGCTACTTTTCTCCAATATTCAGGCAGACTATTCTACTCGGGACGCAGCAGTAATCCCATCTATTGGAGATGAGTAGCAGCATAAGAGAGAAATCACATCGCAACACTGGTCAATGTAATGTTAATGTTGATCAGTTTTATGAGATTTCGATAATATAAGCTTTCACATTTAGTTTTTTCTGACTCTGTGATATTACAGCATCTAATATAAAGGGAGTCCTTCCTTCTTTCATGACTAGCTCTTGTCTTATTCTTCGTTCCTTTACGGTTTCTTCTCACTTCTTATGATCATCTTCACAATTTTCTTTGTTGATACGGACCGATGACCACGCAGTTTTACACCTTACGACATTCATAACAAAAATCATCGCCACGTAACATGATTGAACAATATTTCTATGTTAGCAGTGCTTGGTGTTAATATGGACTATGCAACAAAAGTCTAAATTCATTAATTCTATTAGCATAGTCAATACAGTAAAACTGTATAAGACATAAATGATCAGAAATTGTATTCTCTATAACTTTTGTTATGTAGTACTTTTCGATAGGATCAATAACATAGGTGTTAAAAAATTAATTTTTAGGTGCCTTTCCCTAAACTACCATTTCAACCAGCATGAATAGAATTATTTATAGCCTAAACTGTAGTGCTGTATTCCCTGACATTACATACAGATTTTCATTACATTCTGTTCATCCATTTTCTTATAGTTCGGCGTTAATATGGACTTAGCAACAAAAATAAAAATTCATGAATATCTCTGTTATGGTAAAAATGTATAAGATGATCGGAAATTCAATTTTATGTAACTTTAGTTATGTTATTTATCGATAGGACCACTAATAACATAGATATTTGGGAATTAAATGTTAGGCCTTCCCCTAAACTAGCATTTCACTCAGTGTGAATAAAATGATTTATAGCCTAGATTGTAGTGCCTCATACCCCAACTTTACATACCAGCACCTGACAAGCTCATTTCTGATTCCGAGGTACATCAGGAGGACAGGCATTAACAATGGGAAGCCAAAACAAATTTACTAGAGGCTCAGACTGGTGGTAGTGATTACTTTTTTAAGAGGAAGTGTATATGGGCAACATTTTCTATTAACACTAATCAGAACGCAGTTCTTCGAAAAATGAAGGTATTAATAAAAGAAAGGGAAAAGCCATGAAGGGCATGAAAATGAAAGACTCTCTGTAGGCCTTATCAACCTAATACCGTCGGGGTTGGAAGAGAACAAGAGATGACCAACCAGAGGTCGGATAGGATGAATGCCAGGCTCAGTTTGGGGAACTCTCAAGCTGTGAGCCCCTGGTCCCCATTTTAGTCACCTTTTACGATAGGTAGGGGATACCATGAATGTTATTCTACCACCCACACCCATAGGGGGAACAGAGGCTGAGAAAAAAGGGATGAATGCACATCTGTGAGAATGAATTCTAATGCTGGAAATGGCACACACACCCAGTCCCCAAGCCATTGGAATTAACCAGTGAAGGTTAAAATCCCTAACCCAGCCGGGAATCAAAACTGGGGCCTCTGGATCAAAGGCCAGCACGGTAACCATTTAGCCACGGAACTGGACATCGGGACTGATGTAGAGAGAGCATATATTGAACGCCATTTGAAGATGGCAGTGTACAAAGATGTGGAGGTTGTCCTTGTCCTTCTGTGTTTTTATATTAGTACTTATCTTTTTCTATTGTTCGCTCTTTTAATACTGACATGTCATTGTGTTTATCCTATTATCATTCATGTTCTTATCTTTTCTAAATAACAGTATAGTCAGGATAATGAACATGAACTAATTACTGAATGTAACTCCAACAGTATGGGTGACAACGCAAGGAACATGACCCTGGTGGATGAGCCAGTAGCTGCATCAGTAGTAGAATTGTCTCATCAGCTACAGCATGCTCCTCCCACCACTCTTCTGCCATCATCACCCACGATTTCGACGCCAACAACCTCTGTCACTGCCACAGCCACTGCCTCAACTACCACCAAAGATGGACTGGACAGTCGGGCAAGACCACAGGCCAGCAACAAGAACAAGAAGCGAAAAAACAACAATAACAATAACAATAATAAAAATAATAATAACAGACGCAAAGTTAAGGTAAGCTAGGGTATTATTACTACAAATTCTGTTCCGTGAAATAACCTAGTCTTTTACTAATCCATCGGATTAATTTTATTTTCTGATCATCTAAATATCAATAACTGTTTCTATAGATGAGTGATCACTACTCCTTCTATGAATAGAATATGAAAACTCTTTGTCGCCAAAGCTGAAATGTATTTTCACATTCATTCGTCATAGTAACTCATTGGAATGTAATATACATGCATGCATCATATACGTAACATATCACATGCTGTTTCCTTTTATTTATTTTACCTTCCTGAAATTACTTTGATATGTTAGAAGAATGATACAACTGTGCATAAACTGTTAAGATAGTAGGCAAGTGTGCAAAATATTACCAATGATAATGATCAAACAATGTGTATCATTTTGGGCCATATTTAACAATTATAATTTTCCAAGTATTTATGATTAGAACTCAAGAGAGATCATGAGTCATCAGACAACACTTGTTTCTTTTATGATAAGTTAAATTATCTGTCATGCTTACAGCCCAAGAACACTCCACAAGCAAGGGCAACACTGTACGGCTTGTCCTCTCTCAAGCGAGATGGTGATGTGTCTGTCAACATGATGACCAGCCATACAACAGTCCGTGCGCGCTTCCTGCTTGGCCCACTAGTGCTCAAGGTGGAAAAAGAAGTGAGTTCAATCAATCAATCAATCAATCAATCAATGATCTGCATTTCTGACTGTCAGCTAGGTGACAGAATCCCTATCAATTAATTGTTTCTTAAATGATTTCAAAGAATTTGGAAATTTATCTAACATTTCCCTTGGTAAATCATTCCATTCCCTAATTCCTCTTCCTATAAATTAATATTTGTCCCAATTTCTCCTCTTGATTTCCAACTTTATCTTCATATTATGACCTTTCCTACCTTTCGAATCTCCACTCAAGCGTATTCATTTGCCAATGCCATTCCACTCCATTTTCCAGCTGATAGTTCAGAACATTCTGCTTGAGCTTGTCTCCTTATGCCCAAAGTTTGCTACATTTTTGTAATACTACTCTTTCTCAGAAATCAGCCAAACAAATTGTGCTACATTCCTTTGGGTCTTTTGCAGGTCTCATATCAAGTAATCCTGGTGTGGGTCCTATACACCGGAACCATACCCTAATTTTGGCCTTATCAGAGACTTATATGTTCTCTCCTCTACATCATTACTATAACTCCTAAATACTCTCTCAACCATATCAAGAGATCTGTAACCCATATTTACAACCTCATTAATGTGATTACCCCAATGACAATCTTTCCTTATACGAGGGTTGGGGCATAAGTCATTGCAACTATTTGTTTCCTCACATTTTCACAGTGCTACCATACAATGACTATATGTCCTGGAAAGCAGGACACTCATAGTACATGGACACAGCATCAGATGACGCTGTATTGGACCGGTACAATGCACAGGGGATGAGACTGCAGTAGTGAGTCAAGAATGAATGTGACGAGGTAACTTCAGCGATGGGGGTGGAAAGTACTGGAATACCCCCATGCTTACCGGACATGTCTCCGTGCGATTTTGACCTCATCGCCAAAGAGAAAGAACCATTGTGTGGGATGTGGTTTGGGACACGAGAGGACATTGTCAATGCTGTGAAACATGAAATTGCAAAATTAACACACGGTGAGGTGACTGGTATCCGACGTCTCCATATCGCTATCAACACGCTGCAGACAATCCAACGGACTGCTTTGTGAAGATTTACTGTTTGAAGGTTACTTTACATTATGTTGCACAAGGATTTCATGGCTGACAATTTCCTCGCTATATATCCTACACCTGGTAAACCTACTCAGCATTATTCATACATTCCATGGCACCTTACGCTCCCCACTCCTATCTGTCTGGTAGATCCTGCATTAGTGCACAAAAAAGTAGTTGCAATGACTTATGCCCCAACCCTCGTATTAACATGTAGGTCCTTACAGTAATCCCCGGTCTAGAAGCCAAGTGCATTGGTCGAGAGGATTAGCTGCATCGACCACGATGCATTGTAATCTGCAGGCCTTTGGACTGAGCAACATAAGCTTGGTAGGCCATGGCCCCTCGGGACTGTTGCGCCAAGGGGTTTTGTTTGGTTACTTATAGTGATCCCTCTAAGGTATTTTCACCTCATCAACATGGTAATAAAAAATGAGAAGATTTTCCTCTTGGTGGAATATACAATCTGACTTTTCATCCTGTTTACCATCATGCCATTATCTGCTGTCCATCTCACTATGTTGTTGAAGACTTTATGCAGTTGCTCACAATCCTGTAACTTATTCATTACTCTATACAGTATAACATCATCTGCAAGGAACCTTATCTGTGATTCCAGTTCTTTACTCTTTAACATTTATATACATAAGAATACAAAGTGCCGGGTTGAGTAGTTCAGGCGGTAGAGCAATGGCCTTCTGAGCTCAAGGTCGCAGCAGGTTTGATCTTGGTTCAGTCTGGTGGTATTTGAAGGAGCTCAATATATGTCAACCTCGTGTCTGTAGATTTACCAACATGTTAAAACACTCATGCGGTACAAAATTCCGATACCTCAGCGTCTCTGAAAACTGAAAAAGTACAGTTTGTGAACTTTTTCTTGAGTCCTTTGTTTCCTAGTGCCATATTGGCAAGCTTGGTAAACTTCGTAATCAGGGATGACAACTTCAACTGCGACAGCCACTACAGCAGTTGAACAGTCCAGAATTTTGTCCGAGTTTGTAGGTAGATTACTGCAAGCAGAGAAATAGGCCTACTATGTTTTTATTGATTAATTCTCGACTTTTCACCTACAGAATGGCCACATTAAATTAATATTCAATGATATTTTTAGGTTATCGAATGTTCCTGTTTTTCACAGGATACACCGTTCTTTTTACAACTTTCACGCCTCTGACAATCCATGGAAAACCTTAAAATAGTTGAGGCTATGCTAGGTCCATCACAGGAGAAGCCCTGTATCAGTTAATAATTATGAACAAACCTCTACAGAAAGTTTATGTTGTTGATGTAATGGCAACTGCGCAATACCACACAGTCATCCGTCTTCCTCCATATAATAGTGATTTAAATGCCATGGAACTAGCTTGGGTGAAAATAAAGAGAATTACTAGAGAACACAACATCGTGGGAGATATGACAACTGCAAACATACGAAAGCACACTCTTTGTGCATTTTCTTCCAACACTTGCACAGATTATGAGGGCCATGGATGAAATAATTATCAATAGGTCAGAAAATACGAGTGACAAGTATTCCTCCGTAGGCTTGCAATAGGGTAGCAGTGAATGAGTTGTGACTAAAACGTTCCATACAAACTGCTATAATGAGTACTTATGGTGCAAATGGATGTTTATGAAACTATATTTTGAATCCTTAATCTTGTATGCCAATATGACGAATGCTGTTACCGTTGGTTCCATTGCCGGTTTGATAGTTGCACAGCAGAAAGAGAGGTGGAAGTGCAACCCAGTGCTCCCCATAGCCTGCAGTGTGAGAGCTCAAGAAAACATGCTCAGGAATAGTTAGTGGACCATAAAAACCAATAACGTTATTATTTAAAGCATAAAGGACTATAACACTGCCTTGTGGGGAACCTCCTCCCTCTCTTAAGCATTACAGGATCAGATAATGCTTCACCTACTCTAGTTCTCTGAATTCCATGTTCTAGAAATTTAGCCACCCATTCAACCACTTTTCTGTCTAGGGATGGGACAAATGATTACTTTCCAGTATCATGTTCCTGTGTATCCGTTATGCTGTACCATTAAGTTGGAGTATTAGGATATAAATGAAAGATAATACAAGTTGCAGGTCAGCTTTTGGAAGAAACAATCGTTTACCCCCTGCCACCTCTTACAGCCCCTAGCCACGCCTTAGAAAGTATGAAAATAGCAGTAATTTCCCTCTCCAGCCCTTTTTCTTCTCTCCCACTGTCCCTTTCACTAGCTTGTCACTCACATTCTTAACTATTCCTATAAAATGTTTGTAATGACCCATTTACATTCCAAGAACTAATACTTCGAAACTTTCATTTCTAAAATGAGTAGTGACTGCTGGGTAGCTCTGTATATTCCTAGATGTCCAAGGATCTAAGTTAATTAAACATATAGTGCAACCTGACATTATAAAATATGTTGACGAATGAGTGATGTACACTCTTCATATATTGCCTAAATGAGGGAAGAGGAAATAGTCCTTCTATCAGGAAGAAAGTCCGGCTCCATGGCTAAATGGTTAGCATGCTGGCCTTTGGTCCAAGGGGTCCCGGGTTTGATTCCCGACAGGGTTGGGGATTTTAACCTTAATTGGTTAATTTCGATGGCTCGGGGTCTGGGTGTGTATGTTGTCTTAAGCATTAGAAATCATCGTTATGTAGGGCCCCATCTCACAGACGCGCAGGTCGCCTATACGGCGTCAAATCGAAAAACCTGCACCAGGCTTCTCCGGAGGGCACGTGCCATTAAATTAAATTAAATCAAATCAGGAAGTAAGCAGAGTTTAATCCAGTACTATTTTTGCTCTTTGTTTTTTTATGTCGCACCGACGCAGACTGGTATTATGGTGATGAGGGGATAGGACAGGTCAGGATTAAGAATGATGTGACCTTGGCCTTAACTAAGAAGCAGCCCCAGCATTTGTTTGGTGAGAAAAAAGGGAAACCACCGAAAACCATCTTCAGGGTTGCCAACAGTGGGGTTCAAACCCACCATTTCCCAAATACAAGCTAACAGCTATGTAATTCATACCATGCAGCCTAGTTGCTTGGTAAATCCAGTATAAAAGGCTCAAAAATCTTAGTCTTCCGCCATGGAAAAATGTTGGAAATATGCGATAAACAACTGTGCAAGTGGCTTGACCAGCGTCTTTTTTTGTGTATCACCCCTTTTCTTTTGTACTGGTAAAAATTATAATAGCAACTGTTGCTGCACTGGCCCTCAGACTGCAGTTGCAGGAGGGGCAGATACACGTGATGGCACTTGTGATTGCTTTTCACTACCTGGTATTTAAGTACCATGCACATTATCTGAACTACATGAACCAATATAAATTTTAGATTTTTAAAAATTCTCTCTTATATTATTAATATTATTGGGTACCTTCTTTCAACACATTTCTTCAAAGTAGAATCAGTTTCCCTGTGAGTTTTTGTCCACACAAATCTTATCTTGTCTTTTGCTCATTGTCCACAACACAATGTGAAACATGAGATACAAAATGGAAAGACCATGCATAACAGTTTCGAAGAACTATGGTACTGTATGTATTACCACCTGCAAGCCTAATACAAAGCACTTCAAATAACTAAAGAATATCTGCAACCAACCAGCAAGTAAGAGAGTAGGAATGCAAGCACTGCCTCTAAACTGTTACGGAATTATCGCTGGCGCCTGCGCAAGAGTGCATGCTTAAGCGAGCTGCTATGCTTCCTAATATCCGCTAGGCAATCGGAAACTCACCACCTTCCCTTGATTTCACTGAGACAGTTACTTTTATATTTAAATTTTGCTAGTGGCTTTATGTTGCACCGACACAGATAGGACTTATGGCAATAAGGGGATAGGAAAGACCTAGGAGTCCACACAAATCTTATCTTGTCTTTTGCTCATTGTCCACAACACAATGTGAAACATGAGATACAAAATGGAAAGACCATGCATAACAGTTTCGAAGAACTATTACCACCTGCAAGCCTAATACAAAGCACTTCAAATAACTAAAGAATATCTGCAACCAACCAGCAAGTAAGAGAGTAGGAATGCAAGCACTGCCTCTAAACTGTTACGGAATTATCGCTGGTGCCTGCGCAAGAGTGCATGCTTAAGCGAGCTGCTACGCTTCCTAATATCCGCTAGCCAATCGGAAACTCACCACCTTCCCTTGATTTCACTGAGACAGTTACTTTTATATTTAAATTTTGCTAGTGGCTTTATGTCGCACCGACACAGATAGGACTTATGGCAACAAGGGGATAGGAAAGACCTAGGAGTTGGAAGCAAGCAGGCTTGGCCTTAATTAAGGTACAGCCCCAGCATTTTCCTGGTGAGAAAATGAGAAACCACAGAAAACCATCTTCATGGCTGCCGACAGTGGGATTCAAACCCACTATCTCCTGGATTCAAGCTCACAGCTGTGCGCCTCTAACTGCACGGCCAACTCACCCGGTGCTTTTGTTTTAGGGTCTCCAGTGGATCATAATATTTCTGGAACAGCTTACTCTTATGAAATAGGATACATTATCATGTTATGATATGTAACTCCCATCTCTACTTCTGTATAGTCCAATAGCCCTCATTATTGTCAGCAGTCTCCCAGGATCTACCCTATCAAAAGCCTTGGATAGGTCAATAGCGATAGTCTGAATCTAAAATAGCTGCTATATCTTGCTGGTATCCTATAAGCTGAGTAAGTTGAGCCTCACTGGAATAACCCTTCCAAAACCTGAACTGCCTTCTATCAAACCAGTTTGTAATTTTGAAAACATGTCTAATATGATCAGAAAGAATGCTTTCCCAGGCCTTAGATGCAACACATGTCATGCTGACTGGCACGTAATTATCAACTTTATGTTTATCACCCTTTCCCTTGTACATTGCAACATTTGTAGCAAGTTGTATTAAGGATCTAAAGGAAAGTGTCTATAAGTCACTGTTAAGACTGATTAGAGTATGGTTCCAGTGTATGGGACCGTCACCAAAATTACTTGATTCAAGAATTGGAAAGATCCAAAGGAAAGCGCACATTTTTTCTGGGTGATTTCTGATAAAAGTGTAGTGTGAAGAAAATGTTGAAAACTTTGGGCTGGGAAAACCTGGGAGTAAGGAGATGAGCTGCTTGACTAAGTGGTATGCTCACAGATCAAGAAGTTAGTATAAATAACCACCTAATCAATACTTTATTATTGCCTCAGGCAAAATTGAATATAAATTAACACTTACAGGACATGTTTCGACCACTTAGTGGTCCTCTTCAGCTGTATAAAGAAAGAATTGAGAAGAAAAAAACATTAGAATTGAGAAGAAAAAACATTAGGACAATAAGCACAAATAATAAAAGTTCTTTGGAGACTCATTTGTTTAAAAAAAATGGAGGTCATCAGACAATCTGCAAGGAACTTCTTAATTAGATATCAAGAACACGTCAATGCTGAAAAATACAAAAGATTCTCTGCCATGGGATCCCATATGAAAGAGTCCAACCACAAATTCACCAATATCAGACAGGACCTTCAAATTATCTGTATGATAAATAAAGGAAATCTAATGAACAACCTGGAAAACATCCACATCGTTCTTGATAAATTAGAAAACGGTGAAGAGAATCTTAACGAAAACAGTGAGCAAAAAAACATCTTATACGAGAATATTAGTAAATACCTGGAATGGGTAGACATGAAACAGACAAGACGAACAAGAGATATAATCAAACACGACATCGCAGAAGCACAGCCCAATCTCCCTCCTCCCTCACATGATATTTTAGATGACGACAAAACTCTCCAGAGCTTTGCATGAACTGTCAGACTGTGTCACATCGTTACTTCACCAGGTTGCACTCAAAGACAGACCCTCTAGACAGCGCAGAATAAACATCTTTTCCAAACAAGAACGAGAGGCAAGATGTCCTGATCTGATGACCTCCATTTTTTTTAACAAATGAGTCTCCAAAGAACTTTTATTATTTGTGCTTATTGTCCTAATGTTTTTCTTCTCAATTCTTTCATTATACAGCTGAAGAGGACCACTAAGTGGTCGAAACATGTCCTGTAAGTGTTAATTTATATTCAATTTTGCCTGAGGCAATAATAAAGTATCGATTAGGTGGTTATTTATACTAACTTCTTGATTATACTCATCGATATGGTCATGAAATGGACAACTTGTAATGTTCACAGATGTCAGTGAAGAGATGGTGTAGAATGACATTAATAGCTTGAGTGGAGATTTTAAAGGTAGGAAAGATCATAATATGAAGATAAAGTTGGAATTTAAGAGGACAAATAGTGGCAAATATTCATTTTATAGGAAGAGGAATTAGGGATTGAAATATTGATCAAGAGGGATGTTTGATAAATTTCCAACTTCTTTGAAATCATGTAAGAAAAGACATTCCTAAATGTATATCACTAATGACCAATAGTGTATTTTTTATTTTTGTTCTCAGTTGTTCCTTCTGTCCATAAGTACCTGTCATTATGTTCACTTCTTGTATATCTTGTGCTTTCTACTCCTCTCTTTTTCCATAGTGATCTATCACAGATTGTTTTTTTATGTTCTAATTCTGATTTTTAGCATCGCTCTGATTTATACTTGTACATTTGTTTGCTGAATTTTCTTTGAATGTAGTAATTATACATCAGTATTGTCTGTATAACCGGATGGAAAGGCATTTATATATTAACAAGAAACATTTCTCTTCTGCAAAGTGTTTTTTAAAAGTTCAAATAATTATAATAAGAAAGATATGCTGAAATATGAAGAGGAGTTTAAATCTATTCTGTTATTATATTCACAGTTTGGTCGTGGGGCAAAGAAGGACATTCGCAGTGCCGTAGCTACCACCACTGGCATGTCGGGGAAAATCAATCTGCGGGTGATGCACGGAGGAGCTGCAACTCTGCATTCCATTCGTGTGCTGCAGCCTAAACAAGTGCGGATCGAGAGTTCGGACGACCATGACAAGACCCGCGAATTCATGTGGCGCCGCTCTGGGCACATTGCTCATGTGGTGTCACAGAAACTTGTATTTGCCACCAGGAACATGTTAAAACCTGCACCATCAGCGTAGTGCTATCTGATTAGAGCTGTTCGTACAATGTGAAACGTGAAGACTGTCAACACCATTAGCAACGAGACAGGTACTAGATGGTCATCTGACAGCCACTGCATTACATGTGTAAAGGTTGCTCGTTTGTTTCTGAGCCATGATTTTAGGACTGAGAAATGAGAAATCATTTAAAGGTACCATTGTTAGCAGAGAACCAAATTTGGTTATTGAAACTGGGATTCAAATCTAGGATATTTTGCATTCTGTGCAAGCACAGTATTTCAGTAATACCTTTTAACTCACTATCAATATTATTCATCCATTTTGAAGTTAAAGAGTAGATCATTCTGTGTTCTACAAGGCACAGTTGAAAAAAAAGCTATTAACTAACATCATTTACAGGAAAACCCCCAAATGAACACATTAGTGTATGGATCCCTTCTACAATCTAGAATCTAGAGAAAGAACCTTCAGGAGTATGCTAGTTGCCAAAGAGCTGTAGGAATGGCTGATATGACAGAGCTGTCACCGATTGTTATCACTTACCCCAATTACTGGCCTGGAGCACAGCTATTCCATAACTTAACTAAATTCACTGGATAGTTTAATGCACATATGCCCATGGGTTGTAAACTCTTTTCTCCTTTCTATCACTTTTGGTTGGAAATTACAAACATACATTTATTAATATTTTGTCAACTCTTGTAGCTGGGCAGGAGTTGATACATAGTCTGGAAACAAATTTCTGTTCCAAACTTTTCAGCAGTGACTATTAAGCAATTCAGCAGAAAACGTAACCTCACTCTTTTCTACATGGAGTTTAGCTTGCTTATATAAGTGGAGGTTTGATTTATATTTAATTTTATGTACCAAAAACAGAGCCATCTCCATGAAGGTCATTGGAGGAGTGAAAGGTAAAGGTTACCACTATCTATAACCTCAGCACTAAGTCCAGCCATCCTTTCCTCCCAGGAATTATTCTATATTCATTTTTGGTATAGGCTGGTTGAATCTCAAGGCCATGTGCCTCTTCAGAAGTGGAAAATTTGTTTCTAAATTATTCGATTTGTTGACAAAGAATTGAACTCACATCCTAATGGGTGAACTGAAGACATCTTTACTGCGTCAGTAAAGCAGTCCCTGATTTAATGTACTGACATTCTGTCAACTAGCACAATTTTTTTTCAGCCCATGACTACCACAGCAACTTAAAGAAATAATTTTGTTTCTAAATGGTATATAAATGTTTGGCTTGATTTGGAGTAACCTATACACATGTAACAAATTGAGAATGTGATACTTCCCTACTGACTCTTGATGTGAAAGTCAAGTTGGGCCATGGTACTGTTACTCTTGATAGAAAATTACATTTTAATATTTATAAAATGAGAAGTTAACTGTGCTTTTGTATATCAACAGTGAGTCTAGTTTCAGGTGAACTACATGAGATGTATTTACACCAGTGACTCTGCAAGTAACTCACTTGATGAAGTGTGTCCTGTGTTCAGGAAGAGACAATACTCAGAGTAACAGTGGAAGGAGAGTTCTGCTCATACAAGTCTACAGTGTAGGCAGAATTCTCTAGAGTTTTATATAATCCTTTTATTATTTATTTTATTTATTACCTATTTATATAATTTATTTAAGTCAAAGTTTTTTATAAATAAATATATATACATACACAATTATATTTGTACATTTATTTTTATTCAACTCCTCTCCCTCAAAGATATTTCTTCACCATATGAGACTGTGAAGATAAAGGGTGATTTTAGTAAGGGATAAAAATGTTCTTAATTCATTATTTTGAATTATGAGCCACAGTGAAGAGTAATTGTAAGAAAACCCTTCATAAGGCTTATTTTGTACCAACACTGACCTATTTGGCAGAGACTTGGACAATAACCTCTAGGGAGGAGAATCTAGGCAGCAGAAATGAAGTTCCTCAGAAATGTAAAGCAAGGAGTTACAAAATCAGACCTCTGCCCAACCCTGGGAAGTTCCTGGACATGGAAGAAGAAGAAGAAGAAGAAGAAGAAGACGACGACGAAGAAGAAGAAGAAGAAGAAGAAGAGGAAGAAGAAGAAGAAGTAAATGTTAATCAACTTTAATTCATTCACACTTCTTTCCTCCTGATAAGCATTGAGGAAAATTGAATAAATATTTTGAGCAATGAGGCTATGAGTACAAAGGGCAAACTCAACAGCTCTCCTGCTCATTTGTGTAAGCACTTGTGTGTGTCTTCAAAAACTTTGACAAGGAAAAGGATTCTGAACAATGCTTTGCAAATAAAATTAATCTGGAAGAATTGTATGACTGTCCAATCACACCATATCTCCTGCAAAATTAAAGGACATGCATGAGTTACTGTCATATGCCCCTTTACGATGGATCAAGATTTTTGTTGACGTCGACGTTCAAAATCAAGTAACCCAAGAACAAGAGAATTACATCAGTGACGTCAAGATGATTGATTACAAATAAGAGAAGATTTGATTTTTTCCAAAAGAAGATGATTTGGTTGCTGCTTGTCTGAATGGTCTGCATAATGGCCTTCAGTTTAGAGAGCTCCAGGTTCAATTCCTGGCTGGGTCAGGAATTTTAACCTTGTCTAGTTAATTCCTCTAGCTTGGGAGCAGGGTGTTTGTGTTCGTCTTAATGTACATCTTCATTCACCTACAACACATCTCACTACACCACAAAAAAAACTCAATAGTGAAAACACCCTTCCTCCACATAGGCCTGGCATCAGAAATTCTGTGAAACTGTTTTCCCATGATAATCACACAAACAGACAGAAATGGAACAGAACCCAGTTTCAAATTTTATACACCTAATCCAAGGTAGAAAGGAAGTATGAGGCAGAAATTTGAAGTGTACAGAGAAAACTGGCATTTCATTTGTATATATAATTTAGAACAGCAGAATTCAAAACCCTCATGCATACGTTTTATGTAGGGATGGGAAACAAGAGTGCATGTCTCCAAAAGCTTAAAATTTCTCTGTCTTGCTGGGGAAATATCTCATGAGCCTCTCAAGAAGAATAAGGCTAGGTTAAAACAAAATAAACCTATAAATAATTTATTCCTCTGTTTGTTAGAGGACATTTCAATTTAGTGGATTTTCAGATTCCAGATCAGATGGTTGTCACAATAGTTAATTTGGCCTTTATCCAAGGATCTTCGTATTTCACATGGACCACCGCCTGCTAATTGCAACAAAGCTCTTTTTCGGTATCATCCAGATGGCAGTGCATGTGAAGAAATAATACACAAAAAATTTGGACATGAGCAAACTTGATGCTACAGGACTTGTGGTATTTGACTTGATTTAGTATTAATTTTGTTATGGATCAAGAAAAGGAAACAGAAGTCAAAATTAGTAGTCTATTCATTGCCGATACCATTATACTGGGTGCTGTCTGTTTCTAAATTTAAAGGTTAATTAAATGTAACAGATTCTTTACAGTTTTCTTAGACACTCTAAAACAACACTTGAAGATCACATCATCATGATCTCTAATCAGTCCGGTCTTGGAAGAATTTGTACGTTTACCATAACCACATCATCAGACAATGAAGTAGAATCTGTAATATAGGAAAATATAAAAGTTTCAAAGAGAATAAATAAATAATCATATTAAATCATACAATACATACCTGAATCTGATACAGAAGATATTGTCACTATAGTCGGCGTCAACTCAAGTCCTAAGTGGTCCCTTTGATGGCATACTGAAAGTAAATTCAAGAACCGAGGAAAATATCCCTCCACGTGTGAGCACTTCCTTTCTGTCCCCTTCTCCTCCTGAACCTGGTGGGTAATGTAAGCGGCTTTTATATAACATACGTAACATCAAAGGGATTGCTTAGTAATGATGGGTAGTCTGAGACGAGGTCTAGAGATTTCCCGAGACTAGTGCAGGCACTATTTCTCGTGAGAAATTTCAAGAGATCTTGAGAGCATTGTGTGGCGAGCAGCGTGTCGTAGGTCTACAGGTAGATGGAGCTGAATGTTGTTTGTGCCGAGTATGCGAATAACCAACCACAGGCCTTCTCCATTCCATAAATGTGTGTCAACAAGCGACTAGGGCGCTCATTTCTTTCATTTCTACCAAGGTCTATTTTGATGCAGTATAACATAATTATAAAGGATACGCAATCTGGCATTCTATGCAGCGGTAAGTACAGGAATAAGTAGGCTAAGTAGCAAAACTGATGGCTACTGAAGGTACACCTAACTGGATACTAGAGGCGTGCATTATTTGAACTCGAGACGGGCCAAGATGCACCTTGCTGCATATACAACCACCATTACGCATGAGTGGAATGTGTAATTTTAAACTCCTGAGTTTGCTCCAATTCTTTCGACCACTGCTTGTGTTTACGATATTTTGGTTATGAAGGAAATAATTCCTTACAATGTTATACAGTATTTGAATCATAATTATGTACTTCAGTATATGATGGTGCAATGTGTAATTGTGTCTAATTGTATGCGACAACTTTAAGACGATGTCTGAAATGCAATGTAAGTCGCGGAAGTCGGTTATTTTGAAGAGATGCCACATTGCACAGCCCACTGTATTGTTTGTTCAAAAGAATGTCAGCAAAAAATACTTCTGGGATGATCCGGCATTTAAAAACACATAATATTAATGAAGGGGAATTGTCACAGAACACCTCCGGCCCGGTCTACATCACAAGAAGCTACCCTGTCGACAACAATTGCGAGTTATCCAGGTAGGTGTACATCCTATCTACAGTTATTAACAAATTATAAGGGTTATTCAGCCAAGATGTCCACCTGAAATAACTCGTGAACTGACATTGTGTTTTCACTTTCATTAATGGTATTAAGGGGTTCATGCCAACGGCCGTAGCCGTGTTGAAACACCGGATCCCGTGAGATCTCCGAAGTTAAGCGACGTTGGGCGTGGTCAGGAGTTGGATGGGTTGCCGCGCGCTGTTGGTGGGGGGTAAGGGAATGGAGGAGCGGAAAGGAACTGGCCACCCTACCGCACGTAAACTCCGGCTCAGGAACACCTCTGCGGAGGTTCGGACCTGCCTTCGGGCAGAATAACCCCCTTAAGGGGTTCATAGCTCAACATGCAGTACTTTCCTAGGCTATTGACAAAATTTATCAGCACACATGTTTCCATATGACAACTGCTGATGATTACTATCAAGCTATGTTCATAGTTACTGGGATTACCCTCAGCCCGCAGCACAGGAGAACTGATCTCGAGAATGTTGCCCATCACTCCTGTCAAAAGAATTGGAGCAAACTCGGGCATTTTAGATCACATGTTCCACTCATGTGTAATGGTGGTTGCATATACAGCAAAGTACATCTTGTCCCATCTCACATTCAAATAATGCATACCGAGCTCGATAGCTGCAGTCGCTTAAGTGCGGCCAGTATCCAGTATTCGGGAGATAGTAGGTTCGAACCCCACTGTCGGCAGCCCTGAAGATGGTTTTCCGTGGTTTCCCATTTTTACACCAGGTCACGGCCGCTTCCTTCCCACTCCTAGCCCTTCCCTGTCCCATTGTCGCCATAAGACCTATCTGTGTTGGTGCAACGTAAAGCAACTAGCAAAAGAAATAAAAAATAAATAAAAATGCATGCCTCTAGTATCCAGGTAGATGTACATCCTATGTACAGTTATTAACAAATTACACAGAGTTAATCAGCTAAGATGTCCACCTCCATAAGTGGAGAACAGTTTAAGATACTGAAATTCCATTTTCACTTTTGTTAATGGTATTAAGGGGCTCATAGCTCAATATGCAGTACTTTTGTAGACTTTTGACACAATTTATTGGCACACACGTTTCCATATGAGAACTGGTGAAGATATACTATCAAGCTTAACATACAATAGAGGAAAGCGAAATTGATCAACCTTTTTTCAATACAAAGTATATTGTTAATAGAATCACAACATTTTTATTTAGAACCGGTTTTGATGTCTTTGGACACCATCATCAGCCAAAATAGGTCATATGAACGAAGATATACAATCTTAAAGTTCCTGCCAGTTTGTCTTATATATATGAACTGTTACAGTCGTTGCACTGGAACCTGTAAACACCTGACTTAGTGAAAGGGTTGGATTTGTTGACTAGGTTGGAATTGTGGAGAATATCCATATTTCTATTGCTAGTATGGAAAGCAATATTAACGTTATGTTTCTTGAATAAGTTGGTGACACTGTAGATGTTTTGATTAAATGTAAAGGTTGAAAATAATTTAGGTCTCAAATTATCTTTTATTAAAGTTGATTTTGAATGATGTCTGAATTTGTTGATAATATTGTTTGATGAAGACTTTATTATAACCATTAAACCTAGCTACTGCACGTATGGTATTGAGTTCTTTATTTAGGTCTGCTTTCACTAAGGCAGGTGTTTACACGTTCCAGTGCAATGACTGTAACAGTTCATATATAGGACAAACTGGCAGGAACTTTAAGATTAAATATGCAGAACATCTTAATGCAATCAAATACAATAGGTTTTCTGCAGTTGGTCAGCACAGTCAGGATTATAAACACAAATTCAACGGAATAGATCAGCACTTGACAATACTGGATACATTGAGCAAAGGCCCCTTACTAGATATCACAGAAACCTACATACATCTAGATCAATATTTCAACCCGAATCTAAACCTGAACAACATTTCCGAAAAGTCCAGAATTTTATTTGGTGTTCTTATTTCAATTCTCAACAGTGCTAAACTTCCCAAAAATAGTTTGTTCTTTCAGGTTATACTTAACATGTTATCGCGTTATCCTTCTTCACCACGCCCGCCTGACTCCGCCCCTTCCATTACCTCCCTTCTCCTCCCTCCTGACCCACCCCTCTCCCTCCTTTAGTAATGTTCTACGCTTCCAGTAAGCTCTAGCACCTGTTCCTTGCCACTCTCTGCACATACAACAGGCGGCTCGAGGTGAGTCTCTTACTTCAGTTTTCAACTTCTTTCCCTTTTTCCATTATTTTGTTTTAACTTTTAACTTTCCTTTTAATACTTTAGGCTCCGCATTGGATCGAGAACTTTCTGGCCATATAACTACTCTTCTGTCAGTGCCTGCAGCAAGATCCACTTGTTTAAGTACCTCGTAACTTACTGTTTCTTCTTATGATCTGATATTACAAGCCACTATCAAACTTACAGATTTTATCTTATCATCAATGTTCTGCGGAGGAACTACATTCTACATCAGTTTTTAGATGTCAATGTTCAATTTTCGCCCAGTGTTTAGCAACGCCATGCTCAAGACTTTTTAACCATACAAAGTGATCAAGATTTTTAAAATATTTGTTGATATTTTCACTTTTATTTTATAATTTGACCAATGTCCGACTCGTTAGATGAATGGTCAGCGTACTGGCTTTCGGTGCAGAGGGTTCCGGGTTCGATTCTCGGCCGGGTCGGGGATTTTAACCTTAATTGGTTAATTCCAATGACCCGGGGGCTGGGTGTTTGTGATGTCCCCAACATCCCTGCAACTCACACCCCACACATAACACTGTCCTCAACCACAATAACATGCAGTTACCTAAACATGGCAGATGCCGCCCACCCTCATCAGAGGGTCTGCCTTACAAGGGCTGCAATCAGCTAGTAATAGCCATACGAAATTATATTATTTGACCAATAAGCTCATAACTTGTAAATATTGTAAGAATGATTTTTAAGCACCATCACTTTTTATTTCATCCAATTAATGTTATTTATTATTAAGGGCCTATAATATGTATTATAATACTTGTACATCTTTGTTCATATGACCTATTTTGGCTGATGATGGTGTCCAAAGACATCAAAACCGGTTCTAAATAAAAAGGTTGTGATTGTATTAACAACATACTTTATATTGAAAAAAAGGTACATAAATTACGCTTTCCTCTATCGTATGTTAATCTACTTTCAATACGGACCAAAGATGAAGTTTTTAATTTTAAATACTATCAAGCTTACACTCATAGTTACTGGGACATTGCACAGATCACAGCACAGAGAATTGGTCTCGAGATTTTCACGAGAGTCTGGAGTGAGAGCATTGCTCATCACCGCTTAGGACTTGACTTTACTCAGAGTATAATGAGAACTGGAGGAGTACGACAGACAGGCTTCAGCAGCTGGCACAATTCCTATCCTCACTGCTAGATGGGGGCTTCATTCATTCCATTCCTGACCTGGTCGAATGACTGGAAACAGGCTGTGGATTTTCATAGTGAGAACTGCACACACACAGTATTATGTGAATTGTATTTTAAAAAATTGAAATCTAGCAGAGGAATAAATATATATAGGTAGGAAATCAGATTTCTAACTTACTGGAGCCTTTATCAGACCATTAATGTTAAAGTTGTTTCATACAATGTGTCTTTAGAACTTATATTACAATTAGCTTCTAACAAAGGAATAAATTTTTTGCAATCCACCCTAGGCATGCTTATGTTCCGCTGTACACCGAGATAACATGTTATAATGTGTCGGTCGACCACATGAGTGAGGTGGTTTCGCCTACCATCACAGCGAATAGTACAGATGTACAGTGAGTGGCCAAAAGTCATGGGAAGACACTGAATATGATGTTAATAACAAGTTGCTCCTCCGCGAGCCCACAAAACGGCAGCAATACGGTGAGGAATCGACTCTACAAGGTCTTGGAATCGTTCTGAAGGGATCTGGATCCAAGCATCTTGCACTGCTACCCACAATTGGTCTTCTGTAGTTGGTGCAGGGTTCATGGAGCGTACACCAGTGTCGACAGCATCCCATAAATGCTCAATTGGATTATGATGGGGGGATCTGGAGGGCCAATCCATGGTCATAACTTCAGTGGAGTGCTCCTCCAACCACCTGCGTTCCACCACAGAGCAGTGACATGGCGCATTGTCTTGTTGAAACTTGGCATCTCCATCAGGGTACTCTAGGGCCAGATGGTCTGAAAGAATGTCCACATAATGTGCACCTGTCAGCACACCCTGCAGCTGGACAATGGGGTCTAATTGCAACCATGAGAACGCCGCTCGTACCAGAACTGAGCCACCTTCCATCTGGACACAATCTTGTTGACAAGCAGGATCCAAAGCTTCATGGGGCATATGCCACACTCTCACGTGCCCATCAGCTCAATACAACTGGAACCGGGATTCATCAGATACCACATGCTGCCACTGTTCTATGGTCCACTGCCGATGTTCGCGGGCCCATGTGTTTCATTGAGCTCTGTGTCGAGGTGTCAGTAAAGGGACATGAGTTTGTCGTTGGCTGGCGAAGTCCATGCGGTGCAGTTGCCTTCTTACAACCCTGGTAGAAATGGGTTCCTGACTCCCAACATTCAAATGAGCGATGCTCTGACTCACAGTAGCCTGTCGAGTGCCCAGAATGATTCTGCGGAGGCGGCATGATGTGCACTTGTTAAACACCTGTGGTTTTATTACAAGTAACAAATCTGATGTCTGTTCCATATTGAAGATAACAATAAGTAAAATTCTTTCAAGAATAAAATTTACTGTATCCACCTATTCAATACAATTCACAGCTTATAGTGATTAAATTCTACATGAATTACATATACTTTAGAGGTACATGTTTCGTCCTTTTTGGGCATCTTCAGCCTATTGACAATCTTAAAGTCAAAACCAAGGCCTTGTTTGAGTTAAACATTTGAATTTAATACTGTACAAATTGATCTTATTCTAAAAAATTTTTATAAAAAAGTTTTTCTTTAGATGCTGTGTACATGGGTTTAAAAAAGTACGTTGAATAAAACCAAAATTTGTGACATGAATACAATAAAAATTTATCTACATTTAACTAAAATTGTCTAAAGCGAAAATTGGATCTTCATCAATTATTGGATGAATCATTAGGTTAATACAGTTTGTAAAAAGTATGTTCATCCGAAGGTGCTTTTTAATCACTATGTCGTACGTTTGGCAGCAACCAAACCGGAACTGTGGTATGTTGTCAATCATGCAAAGCTTGAATATCCCATGTGGAAAGAAGCGAAGTTGGATGATACAATTTTTTAAAAGTAGTTTAGTATAATTATGGGTTAAACGTCGTGTGTATCCTTCATAGGCAGCTGCTCCTCTAACAAAATGCTTCCCGATTTTTTATGCTGTTCTTATTAGACTACTGTTCTCGTTGATTTGTTGTTCTACCTTGGAATGGTTTATGAATATTGTCTGTAATTGAATATAAAGAAATTTAGAATGACGAATTATATTGATATTATAAAGATAATAGTATAATACCTCATAATTGTAGTCAAAACTTACTCATCCAGTATGATGTTAGTTGGATCCACCTGTCCCAATTGCGTTTGATCGACTAACCTTTCTACTTGGAATAATAATAATAAGTTAATTTATTAATTTGACCACCTAATCAAAACAGTAAGTCTTGTCTTAGTTGATTTACAATGGCATGTTAATTACAATGGTACATGTTTCGCCTTGTATTTAGGCATCATCAGCCATTATCTAAACCTTAAAATAGAATCAGGCACCTGATTTATATATACATGAAATTAAAAATTTTAAAAAACCTTGGAGAGACTTGAACTAAAATTAACATATGGTAAAGACTTGTAATGAAGTAGGTTTTAAAGATATTACAATGAGTGAGGAAATATACAATTGGTGAAAGTATTAGTGATATTGACATTCTTCTTCTTCTTGAGGCACCTTCTCCTAGCGGAGGTTGGCGGTCCACATAGCCAGCTCTGGACGTGATGTTGCAGCATGGAAAGCATCTTCTTAAGTGCAGTTGTGCCATCTTCGGATGTCCTTCAGCCATGAATTCTTCCTCCTGCCAACAGACCTTTTCCCCTGTATTTTACCTTCAATGATGAGTTGTAATAGCTGGTACTTCTCGCCTCTCATAATGTGCCCTAGATATGGGGTTTTTCTTTTTTTAACAGTAAGTAATAGTTCTTTTTGTTTCTTCATGCAATGAAGGACTTCGTCATTTAAAATTTTCAGCACCCATGGTATTCGGAGTAGGCAGCGATATAGATACATTTCAAAAGCATTAGAAGGCTTCTATTATAATTAAAATGAACAAAGCAACAGTCTGTTATGAACAAGTGATAAGACTGCTATAAAAATATGTTGGCCGACCAGCGGTTACAACAAAAATGATGATAAAAATCGTATTTAATAAAAAATAATGTTGAATAAAATAATGATGAAAGATGGTCAAGTGACCAGCAATTATTTGTTTACAAGAGATAAGTGTCGAAAATCAATGGCATATGGTGATGTGGTTCACTTTGATCAAAAAATACGAAGTTGTAGTTGAAGGTTGAAGAACGATGTTTAAATTGGACCTTTATGGACCATCTCAATTTGATGCAATGCTAAAAATGTGGGTTGATTGACATTCTAGTCGAAATGGAAGTGTGACAGTTGAATATGTAAAAAGAAACCAGAAACGTGGTGTTAATTGTGTGAAAAATGATGTTTATCACATGTAATAACCTTTTTACTTGTAGGATGCTAAAAGGTTTATTGTGTCACCTATTCAATACATTATACATTTTTAAACATTTAGGAATTTATTACCATTTCCATTTGAGACATGTTTTGCCCTTCTTTGAGGGCATCAGTCATAGTACCACCTCAAGGCATAAATCAGGTGCCTGACTAGTAATTGAATTGTAAATACAAAGATACAAACTTAACATATTACAAAAAAAAAAAAAAAAAAAAAAAAAAAAAAAAAAAAAAAAAAAAATCAATGTTCAATGATGATACAGATAAACAATATATGTTTTTAGACGCAGTAGTCAGCACTAATGCATAAAATCATAGGTTATTTTAGCAGTGTCCAGCAGTGGTGGTCCGAAGAATAATTGATGCTACTCTATTAGAAAATTATAGGAAATTATAAAGTTTATACATATATTTATATATAGCAGGGGAGAAGGGTACAAACTGTCTGGTGTCAATGTTCATAACACTAATTACTGCCGTTGGTTGAACGATCACAGGGTAGTTATACAGTAATTTTACAATATTCCATTGAACAGTTGGGAAATTACAGGCTTATAATACATATTTACAAGAGAGCAGTTTGGGGAGAAAGGATACAAAATATCTGGCACCAAGTGCGTCTCGTTGTTTCAGCCATTGGTTGACGATTGCAGCATTAACACTATACAGTAATATGCAGAGTGGTCTAACCTCAGTTCATAACTGTTGGGGGCTGGGAATAATATTCCACCGTTTTTTCAAGAATGTCAAATGAGGTTCTATAGGCGTAGTCATATTGGAAGTTGTCTGGTTGAAGTCCCGGGATCATGAATATGGCTCCATAAGCACGGTGAATTTGGTTGGTATGGAAGGAAACTCTTTGGGTGTCATGACGCTTAGGTATAAATTTAGTGTAGTCAAAACGAAAGGTCACTGAGTATGCGGTGCATTGCGAATGGCAACAATGACGGCGGTTATTTGTTGATAATTGTATTTTCAGGGAATATGTTGCGGGGTTGTAAGCTTTTACTCTTGAATTCTGTTAATTTCATGATAACTTTGAATACTATGTAAAAATATCAGTGTGAGAATGCTAGTGAGACTTTAAACTGATATTATGCCGTAAATGAAAGCATGAAGGACATCGGGACGAAGTTTTTGTTTTGTGATGCTGGCCTAGTGAAATAGAATGGAGCTGCTTATGGTATAATCCGCGGTGGAGGGACTAAATGTAAAAATACACTACTACAGAGTCGGAGCGTCATAATTTTTTTTTTTTTTTTTTTGTAATGTGTTAAGTTTGTATCTTGTATTTACAATTCAATTACTAATCAGGCACCTGATTTATGCCTTGAGGTGGTACTATGACTGATGATGCTCTCAAAGAAGGGCGAAACATGTCTCAAATGGAAATGGTAATAAATTCCTAAATGTTTAAAAATTTATAATGTATTGAATAGGTGACACAATAAACCCTTGAGCATCCTACATATAATATCTTCAATACGGATTAACAATGATATTTATCACTTGTAACCATTCTACTATTACAAGAGAACGGGACCTCTAGATTGAGAAGAAATTGAGAATGCTGCTGTTCTAAAGTTTTAAATTTCATCGGCGTTTTTCCATCACTTGTCATATGAATTTCGCCTGCTTGTTACTTCAGGCTTGGTTTCTCAAACTTTTTCGCTCCCGCTCCCCTCCTAGCCATTCGATGTGATGGTGTTTCTACAAAGGCAGACTCTCGGTCTGAATTTTCGACACAGTGATTTCATCTTATTTTGAATTGTTATAAAACCAAAATTTTGTAGACTAAGAGGTCAACAACCTTGCTATGTGCACTTATTGTTCGTTTCAATCTGTATAATTTGTTTTCATTTCCTTTCTTCTTCGGTTAACACAGTTTTAGATTCAATTATGTTTTGTATTAACTCCCGTTTTCACTGAATTTTATCGCAGCAAGTTGTTTATTGCTCCGTATGATGATGTAAATATTGTGTATTGTGCTGTTTTTATTTCCGTCATGTCTCTCTTTTGCTTTTCCATTTTTTCCTTCATTATGTTTTTTGGCACATTTTTAGCCTGTATTATGTAAAATACTTCAAACACTCCCCCCCTTTTTTTCACTGAAGATGGCTCAAACGAGTCGAAACATGTTTGAATTTGATTACTCCATCTAATGATGGAATTATATGATGTATTGAATTAGGAGGATACACTTAATTTTACCTTTGTAAAGTAACCTTTCTACTTCTAGTGAAGTACTGATGCGGTAACGGAGGGGTGGAGCATAGAAGGGGAAGGGAAGTGGGTTGTGCTTTGGATGCCTGTGTTATTGCTAGAGAGGTGTTACCCGAATTGGTGTGGGCGGGCCTAACATTAGGTGTGGTAAATTGAACATTTATGTGCTGTGATTGAAAAATAGTAGGGACTTTATTCTGATTTACAGTATGGATCAATCTTGGAGTTATCTCGTACAACGGATTTTTGTTGTCAATGACGCCATTAAGATTATTGTCTTTATTATAAGTTTGGTCCAAAAAAGTGTATAAATTTTCCATTTCACTCAACAATTTCCCCTTACCTAAGCTTCTAACAATGGTTAGATCTTTCTCTATTGAAGTGAATTTATGTCCCGTTTCACTCATATGCTGGCTCATGGCTGAATACTTGTTGTGTTTGGAAGCATTGTAGTATTCCAAATACCTTGTATAAAAGCTCGTCCCAGTTTGACCTAGATACGAGGACCCACATTGTGTACACTTCAGTCTATAAACCCCAGATCTTGAGTAACCGTTGATATTATTATTGACCTTATTGTGGTTGAAAGATATGTTTTGGTTATTATTTACTGTCCTGAAGGCTATATTGACATTTTGTTTTTTAGAACATTTGTTATCTGATGAATAGCCGGGTTGTTATATGTAAATGTGGCTTAGCTATTTTTCTTGGATTTATCTGGTACTAAATTAGAGGCCAGTCTAATTTGATTTTATTAACTAACTAATTGACCATATTTACTGACCACTGAACTGAGCTAATTGTCTTATATACACTGACTGACAGAGCAAATGCAACACCAAGAAGGAGTGGTCAGAACTTTATGCCAATTGCAGGGTAGACTGACGTCACTGAGGTATACTCATGATGTGAAATGCGCCGCTGTGCTGCGCACGTAGTGAACGATAAATGGGACACGGCGTTGGCGAATGGCCCACTTCGTACCGTGATTTCTCAGCCGACAGTCATTGTAGAACGTGTTGTCGTGTGCCACAGGACACGTGTATAGCTAAGAATGTCAGGCTGCCGTCAACGGAGGCATTTCCAGCAGACAGACGACTTTACGAGGGGTATGGTGATCGGGCTGAGAAGGGCAGGTTGGTCGCTTCGTCAAATCGCAGCCGATACCCATAGGGAAGTGTCCACGGTGCAGCGCCTGTGGCGAAGATGGTTGGCGCAGGGACATGTGGCACGTGCGAGGGGTCCAGGCGCAGCCCGAGTGACGTCAGCACGCGAGGATCGGCGCATCCGCCGCCAAGCGGTGGCAGCCCCGCACGCCACATCAACCACCATTCTTCAGCATGTGCAAGACACCCTGGCTGTTCCAATATCGGCCAGAACAATTTCCCGTCGATTGGTTGAAGGAGGCCTGCACTTCCGGCGTCCGCTCAGAAGACTACCATTGACTCCACAGCATAGACGTGCACGCCTGGCATGGTGCCGGGCTAGAGCGACTTGGATGAGGGAATGGCGGAACGTCGTGTTCTCCGATGAGTCACGCTTCTGTTCTGTCAGTGATAGTCACCGCAGACGAGTGTGGCGTCGGCGTGGAGAAAGGTCAAATCCGGCAGTAACTGTGGAGCGCCCTACCGCTAGACAACGCGGCATCATGGTTTGGGGCGCTATTGCGTATGATTCCACGTCACCTCTAGTGCGTATTCAAGGCACGTTAAATGCCCACCGCTACGTGCAGCATGTGCTGCGGCCGGTGGCACTCCCGTACCTTCAGGGGCTGCCCAATGCTCTGTTTCAGCAGGATAATGCCCGCCCACACACTGCTCGCATCTCCCAACAGGCTCTACGAGGTGTACAGATGCTTCCGTGGCCAGCGTACTCTCCGGATCTCTCACCAATCAAACACGTGTGGGATCTCATTGGACGCCGTTTGCAAACTCTGCCCCAGCCTCGTACGGACGACCAACTGTGGCAAATGGTTGACAGAGAATGGAGAACCATCCCTCAGGACACCATCCGCACTCTTATTGACTCTGTACCTCGACGTGTTTCTGCGTGCATCGCCGCTCGTGGTGGTCCTACATCCTACTGAGTCGATGCCGTGCGCATTGTGTAACCTGCATATCGGTTTGAAATAAACATCAATTATTCGTCCGTGCCGTCTCTGTTTTTTCCCCAACTTTCATCCCTTTCGAACCACTCCTTCTTGGTGTTGCATTTGCTCTGTCAGTCAGTGTATTTTAATTGTTTCTAAATTATCTGGAGAAGGAGGAACTTTTAGAGCCCTATATATTAAACTACAAAATGCGGCTTGTGATTGAGTTTTGGGGTGCAGGGATGAATCTTTAATTGTTAAGGGTGAATGAGTAGGATTTCTATAAATTTGGCTGGGCTGAATGGCTCAGACGGTTAAGACGCTGGCCTTCTAACCCCAACTTGGCAGGTTTGATCCTGGCTCAGTCCGGTGGTATTTGAAGGTGCTCAAATACGACAGCCCCGTGTCGATAGATTTACTAGCACGTAAAAGAACTCCTGCGGAACTAAATTCCGGCACCTCGGCGTCTCCGAAGACCTTAAAAAAGTAGTTAGTGGGACGTAAAACAAATAACATTATTATTATTACTATAAATTTGAAATTCAAAGGTGTTATGCATACAAGTAATTGTTAGATCTAAAAAATTTAAAGAATTTTTGACTTCATCTTCTTTGGTAAATTTAATATTAGGGTCTATTTTGTTTAATGAATCCAATATCTCGTCACTATTAGTAATATCTTTGTTCACAACCACAAAAATATCGTCAACAAATCTCAAGCCATATTTGTGAAATAATTTTTGTATATTCTATCGAATCCATGTAAATATCAGCTAGGATGCCAGAAAGTAGTATCATCCAACCTCGCTTCTTTAAGCTTTGCATGACTGACAACATACCACAGTTCCAGTTTGGTTGCTGCCAAACGTATGACATAGGTGATTAAAAAGCACCTTTGGATGAACATACTTTTTACAAACTTTATTAACCTAATGATTCATCCAATAATTGATGAAGATCCAATTTTTGCTTGGGACAATTTTAGTTAAATGTAGATAAATTTTTATTGTATACATGTCACAAATTTTGGTTTTATTCAATGCACACATTTTAAACCCATGTATACAACATCTAAAGAAAAACTTTTTAATAATTTTTTTAGAATAAGATCATTTTGTATAGTATTAAGTTCAAATGTTAAACTCAAACAAGGCCTTGGACTTGACCTTAAGATTGTCAATAGGCTGAAGATGCCCAAAAATGGACGAAACATGTACCTAAAAAGTGTATGTAATTTATGTAGAATTTAATCACTATAAACTGTGAATTGTACTGAATAGGTGAATACAGTAAATTTTATTCTTGAAATAATTTAGTTACCTGTGGTCTTCCCATGCGGCGGTTTATACAGGTAGTAACATTCTCTCTGTGATATTGAAGACCCATCCTCGACACTGTTGACCTGGGAAACATAAATTTGCATGTAATCTCCGCAATGCTATGACCCATGCGCCATGCACAGATGATTATCCCACACTGAAAGTCGATTAACTTGCGACGTGTTACCATATTCACGACACTGGTGTCTGTGACAGACTACTCAGCTACGCCGCACCTAGCCGCAATGCTCAGGGGTCATACACGGCACATTTTCAAATGGGACACCCCTCACCGTGACTTTTAGTCACTCAGTGTATATGCAAGTGAGAAGAAAAAAATTCTCCACAGAAGTACATTAACAAATGGCCAGAATATATCTATATTCTACTCAAATGTTGGCTGCGGGAGAGACCAAGGACAGGGGTCAGTGCAAGTGGACGTACAGTGACCAGACTGGTCTAAGAAAAGTTCATAAAACATTTTCACATTCAATTATATTAAGGATTGCAACATTTAAATGACCCTTCCACTTGTTCATAATAACAACCATTCATAATCAGTGACAAGTTTATACAACGTAAACAATATTATACATACACACGCAAATAAATGATTTCAAAGAACTGAGGATGTTCTTATAGAACGAATCATGTAATTCTATTATTAACCAACTGTTTTGCTTTTTATTATTTGTTTCACATCGCATAGACTTGTATTGGTCTTACAGCAATGAAAGGATAGAACTGGGAAGGAACTGACCATAGCCTCACTTAAGGTACCTCAGCATATACCTGGTTTAAAAATAAGAAAACAGGGAAAACCATCTTCAGGGCTGCTGACAGTGCATTATCACAAGTATGCAAGCTCATAGCTATGCGATCTGAAGCATGAAGCCAACTCGCTTGGCAATAAACTGTTATTTCTTTTCAGGAAATCATCTACCATTTCATAAATTTGTATCTTGTGCTTGAAAGACTGGAAAACCTGAAGGTTGTACAGTAAGCGTAGTAAAACCATCAACTACACTAACAGTCAGCCACAATTGCACCGGCTGGTACTACCTTTAAACCGGTGAGACAACGTCAAGTAAAATCAGAGACAGAAACACAAACAACATAGACTAATAAATACTACTAAAAACAAGCGATGAACCCAATACTTACCAACAAATAGTCACCGTTCAACTCAGAGGACCATGAATGAAGTATTACCTGTCTCAGTGTTGAATTGATTAAGATATTGAAAGAAAACTCAACGTTACAGTAAATTAATAGTTTAATTCTGGAAAATAATTAAAATAACATAAATAACAAAAATGGTTATCGTCCTTTTCAAGAAACGAAACAATTGAATTACCTTGGAAAATAGTGAATTAATAGATTAACAGAATTCAATGATTTCACGACACAGCTGGTCTTTCTTAAAGAACTGAAAAGGAAACAATATGGTAATTGTAGTAATTATAATAAACGAATAACATTTCTGTGAGGTCAGGACAATAACATTCCCATTTGATTTCTTTTCAAGAAAATATTCCTTCTTTTAGGATAAGGTTTTGTTTAGTGAGCTTTTGCAAGGGCATCAAATTCTAGCCCACAAATTAATTAACATCAGATATTTGGATAACTTCAGAGGCAAGAAATAAACCCAGTGAAGGCAACTAAATATTTAAAACATACAAGGGGAAAAAGGAATTGGCAAATGCTTCACCAGAGCAAAATATTTATAATAGGAAAATAATTACACATCCAAACAAAACTATCAACAGGGCAACACCCACGCAAAAAACAATCACGATCGCCATGGTAACAAAGACACGCTTAAAACACAAGATAAACGACCAATCACAGAATTAGAACACAACAAAGGTTGTTAACATGAGCAGAACAAAAGAAAATCAAAGCCCACCCAAAACACCAAATTACAAGATAAAATAATATATAAGGTAAGTTCAAAAGATAAAATAAATTGAGGGACAAACTAAAATTTTCATGCACTTGCGGAACCTCACATAATACCAATATAAATGGTCCGTTATTGGACATTATAAATTTTCCAGCTAACTCATTCCTGGTTGCCAGCATTTCGCCCCTGTGTGCTAGGCTGGGCTCATCAGTTGGTACCTAGCACACCTACCAAGACGCTGGATAGTGCATACCGTGGAGGCCACTGCGTAGGCTAATTGTAGCCACCGGCAGTGCCAATGCACTATGAGAGACATTGTCTCGTTATCAAAAATTGATGCCTGCTTGGCCATCAGATGATGTAGATGTTGATTCCCATAGGGAATCAGAAATAATTGTTCCGAATGAGTAAATTTATAATACCAATATAAATGGTCCATTATTGGACATTATAAATTTTTCAGCTAACTCATTCCTGGTTGCCAGCGTTTCGCCCCTGTGTGCTAGGCTGGGCTCATCAGTTGGTACCTAGCACACCTACCAAGACTCTGGATAGTGCATACCGTGGAGGCCACTGTGTAGGCTAATTGTAGCCACCGGCAGTGCCAATGCACTATGAGAGACATTGTCTCATTATCAAAAATTGATGCCTGCTTGGCCATCAGATGATGTAGATGTTGATTCCCATAGGGAATCAGAAATAATTGTTCCGAATGAGTAAATTTATAATACCAATATACTGTAAATGGTCCGTTATTGGACATTATAAATTTTCCAGCTAACTCATTCCTGGTTGCCAGCGTTTCGCCCCTGTGTGTGGTATTATAAATTTACTCATTTGGAACAATTATTTCTGATTCCCTATGGGAATCAACGTCTACATCATCTGATGGCCAAGCAGGCATCAATTTTTGATAATGAGACAATGTCTCTCATAGTGCATTGGCACTGCCGGTGGCTACAATTAGCCTACGCAGTGGCCTCCACGGTATGCACTATCCAGCGTCTTGGTAGGTGTGCTAGGTACCAACTGATGAGCCCAGCCTAGCACACAGGGGCGAAATGCTGGCAACCAGGAATGAGCTAGCTGGAAAATTTATAATGTCCAATAACGGACCATTTATATTTGTATTATAAGTTTACTCATTCGGAACAATTATTTCTGATTCCCTATGGGAATCAACATCTACATCACCTCACATAAGCCGTAAGCCACCCATAGGTGAAAACTTTTTATAATTCACATCATTGTGCAAAACTTATTCTCAAATGAATTACGATAATTTTGAAACCAACTTTTTTCCAGCCCCAACCATGTTACCATCAGTTTAACGTATATCCTGCAGAAAGATTTTAAAATAATACCTTCACTTGATTTAAATCTTGATAAGAATCATTTAATAGCCTCTGGCATAGAGAAAGTCAGTTTCGAACCAATCAAACACACGCCGGTTTCCCATGAAGTAAATATTCTGAAGAATCATAGTTCGAGGTCACTGAAGTAAATATTAAATAAGGCTTGAAGAACTTACGTGTGCAGATCCAATCTCCAGTCAACAATAAGTCGAGTAATATGATACTCGCAGAGATGTTCAAAGATATCCAAGGTTTCAATTCATCTCACAAAATAAAAACAGAAGGACGATGAGTATTTTTAGAAAATAAATCAGAAGTGTTTTCAGGGTATGAGAACCCTTAAATTAGAATAGCTACCCCGGGTCCATATCCCAAGCCAACGCTAGGACCCCGGGAGCCTACAGCACATGTCTGTACTTCATGCCGTCAGCTCTCCAAGTCGCTTCACAATCATGGCTGATTACCGCTCGCCCACGTGGCTACACACGCTTTAAGTAGTTGCTGTGCGCTGATTGACCAATGAGAGGTAGAAGGGGCGATCAATTTAGACAGCTAACATAAGATCGCACCACTTAGCAGGGCAACAGGAAAAGGCCAGTTTAATCGATAAACATAGCATTCAAAGGAGTCCGAGTTTAGTTCACGGACATAAATGCAAGGTGTCTGGGTTAAAGGTATAATATAAAATTTAATAACTTGAGAAGTAGTGGAGATATTTACTTGCAGTTTGTTTTTTACAAATAGGGTAACTCAAAAGGCTTGTTTACATACCTAATAAACCTCGATATGCACACCATTAGTGGCGAGACAGACATCTAATCAGTATTCCACTTCTCTCCAAGTGTTCTGCAGCATTGTAGGCATAACAGTTGCGATAGCTGCACGAATGCGATGACGCAGATCTGGGAGGGTACACTTATAAAAAATCAAGTGGCGTAATGTCGGGGCTTCTGGGGGGCCAAGTAATTGATGGACTACCTCTCCCAATCCAGCGATCTGGGAACTCACGATTCAAAAAATCCCTCACAACTTCTACATAATGGCTTGGTGCACCATCTTGCTGAAAGATCACGTCACGAGGAAGTTGTGGCACAACATACTGCTCCAACATGTCTAGGTAATGTGTTCCATTAACCCCAATGCACCCGTGGACTGATACGCGCTCGAGCACCTGGGCCAGGACTCCACAAGCGGCCTGGGTGCAAGGTCGCATATTGGAGACGTTTAACATCTGTCGGATTTTTCTGGAAACATTTCTACCGGAAATCTGTTCTTGGTGTCTCATAGTGTCCCCAGAGTGCTCTGGCATGCTTTTTTGGCAAAGAGAATTCATTAAAATATCGATCCAAAAATTGGTATTCTGTTGTTGAGAAGATGGCTGAGAGGGAAGTTGCTTGCTCGCGCGATATGCTCAGTAATAGCGAAATTCAAAGCTTACCTGATATTTTAGGCTCTGATTTCAGCAGTGATAGTGAGGAAGAAGTTATTAGTGATCCTGTGCATGTTATACCGAATGATTCAAGCAACAGTGAAAGTGATTTTAGTGAAAATGATGAGCAACCTGTTCAATGGAATTGGGTGCCTGAACAGAATTCTCCAATTATTCACAACTTTTCTGGAGCAAGTGGAGTGAATCCTGGTAGTGGTATATGTAGAAATGTAAGTAGAGATTTCATTTTCGGAAAGTACTTAGATGACAACATTGTACAGTTCATAGCAGACGAAACTAATAGGTATGCCAGTGCTGATCCCAACTTTTCTTAGATGAACACGAATGAAATATGTGTATATATTACTCTTTGTATTCCAATGGGACTGGTACAAAAACCAACAATTCATAGTTACTGGTGCAAAGATGTAAGTGTTGATACACCCTATTTTAGAACTGTCATGTCTTGCGACAGATTTCTCGAACTGAGTAAATATTTACATCTGGCTAACAATGAGGTAGCTGATATTTCCGATCCTCTTCGAAAGTTGCGCCCAGTTATGGAAATGATTGATACCAAATTTATAACATTGTACACACCCGGCAGGAACATTTCATTAGATGAATCACTGATGAAGTGTAGAAGGTCGCCTTCATTTCATTCAGTACAACAAATCTAAGCGAGCACGGTTTGGTGTAAAGTTTTATAAACTGTCTGACTCAAAGAATGGGTACATAAATTCCTTCAAAATTTATGTAGGTCAAGATAAAGTTGATGATATGCCAGCTAGCAGCAAGATAGTGACAGATATGATGTCACATTGTAATTTACTAGATAAGGGCTATTGTTTATATGTAGATAATTGGTATTCATCACCGGATCTGTACCTTTATTTACACTCAAAAGGGACAAATGCATGCGGAACAGTCAGGGCTAATAGGGAAAATATGCCCAAAGAAATAGGTAAGGTACAGCTCCAGGAGGGGGAGGCAACTATATATTCTTGCAACAATATGTGTGCGATCAAATGGAAAGACAAGAAGGACGTTTTGGTGCTCTCAACAATGCATGGACTGGACTTTGCTTGCACTGGCAAGATTGACCGGAAAACTGGAGTTATCCTTTTCAAACCCACAACTATTATATCCTATAATGCTAACACGGGAGGTGTAGATTTAGGAGACCAACTTCTTAGTCAATTTCATGTTATGCGTAAAACACACAAGACATAGAAAAAGATTTTTAAAAATATTTTGGATATGGTCCTTCTGAATTCCCACATTCTGCACCGAATTGTCAATGGGGAACAGGACAGAACAGAAATTAGCAGAAGAAATTATTGGTTGTTCATTTCAAGAAGGGGTTGTAGCTAGACATTCTGTCACCCCTGGAGAGTTACTATTAAGATTGAATGGCTGCCACTTCCCAATCAAAGCGGAGCCCTCTGCTGCAAAGTGTTCCAGAACAACAAAATGGTGTGTTAAGGCCGGTCTCCACTGTTTAACATTTAACACCAACATGTTAAATTTAACATGTTACAGTTGACATGTATATTGTGATTGTATCTTCCAATTGACTTTGCATGTTAACTCAGAATGTTGAGTTAACACTTTTAACATGTTGGCGTGTTTTCCGCTCCAAGTGGAAAACATGTCAAGTCAATTCGTTGTTCGTGCGATGTCGGCACAGCTTCGGCAACTTCCACGATGTTTCCATGCCAACACATAACCTAAACGACGCAAACGACGTGCTCCTCATCTAGTAGGATTATAATTACAACACTCCGCAACACTCCTCTTTGTTATAAGCTACAAATACAGTACACGCATGTGTGTCGTTCTCTCTACACTATACTAAAATGTATAGTCAGAAATGGAGTAGAGCAAGGAGATTACTCTGGATTTAATTAATGATATAATAGAAAGGCCTTATTTGTGGGATGTCTCACCAGAGGAATACAGATATAAAGCGAAGAAAGCCGACAGTTTCCTGGAACTCGAAAATATCTATAATTGTTCCCGCTAGTAAATCGAAGAAAAAAAAACAAACTAGCGTCCCTCCGCTCCCAGTCCAGTCGAGAATTGCAGAAAGTTCAGAAAATTCGGTAGTCTGGAGCGGACGAAGTTTATACTTCAAAGTGGTTTGCTTCTGAAGCAATGAGCAGAGTGAGGGGAGAAAATGTGCCTAATAAAACTGCATTTCTAAATCATAACAAGAAGCAACAGTGGCAATAACAAAGATCAATTCCTCTTCATCCGAGTCCATTGTCCTTATTTAAAAATACTAGACACCATCTAAATGTATTACCATAAACTGATATGATGAACTACCTGTATATAAACAAAGGATGTCAAATTTAAAATGTTTATTAAATGTGGACACAATGTTAAATGAAACAGTTTTTGACATTTAACATTTAACATGCTGATGGTGTCACCAGTTAACATTTAACACTTTTAACATTTAACATGTTATTAAATGTTAATCAGTGGAGACCGGCCTTTACATGCCTGAAACACAAGCAGAGGAAGGAGACCACCTGGCAGTGTGATCAGTAACTTTACATACCACACATTAAAGAACTTCTGAGGTAAGATAAGTTAATGAAAGTTTTCAAAGGGACTTTTATGTGTTATATTTCTGTATTGTTCTGTTTTTTGTGTCGTGAGCAATAGCGTGGAATTTCTCAATAACATAAAACAGGTCCTGTGATAATATGTGCAGTCGATCACCTACTATACTGTTTTAACCGATAGCTTGCAACACCAAGGTTGCATACTAAAAAGCTGGCAGATTCCTAGCAATGTCAGTGCGCAGGGCAGGTGGGTTCATGTGGGTTAACTGTAGGCTCCTCGAAGAAGAATGGGCCAATAACGCTGTCCTTCAACAATCCACATCGCACATTCACTTTCGGAGAGTCCCGTTCCACTACGTGGGGGGGAATCAAATCCCCATATGCGGCAATTGTGCTTATTTACCGTGCCAGAAATACGGAATGTAGCCTCATCCGAGAAACAGACCGAATCGAGGAATGCCTTGTTTCCATCAATTTTTGCCAGAATCGTCTCCACGAATGCCTTCCGTAGTAGCCTGTCCTGAGGTTTGATTTTCGGACGAAGCTGCAGTTTGTACGCCCGGAAGTGCAACCTTTCGTGGACGACATCGTGTACTGTCGAATGAGGTAACTAACTGCCTACTTGCTTGTCGAATTGACTTAGGAGGGCTCTGCTTGAAGGACTCGCGGATTAAATCAACAGTAGCCTCTGAAACTGTGTGCTTGGCATGGCAGCCTGACATCAGCAGCAAGGTCCCAAATTCTCGAAAGTGCCTGTCCCATTTCATTATTGTTATGTAAGTGGGAACATCATCAGTTGGTAACAGTCCATACTCAGGCCGAAATCTACGTTGTACTAGTGTACCGGATTTTAACTCCACGAACAAAAGCACACAGAACACCTTCTGCTGTGGAGTCCACATGGTTACTGGCACGCTTCTTGTGAACAATGCAGTTACGCGCATGCGCATGTGGTACCACCACTACCGCAAGCGAACACAAAAAACATTTTGAGTTACCCTAGTTGTAGAAACAAACCGCCAATAAATATCTCCATTATTTCTCAAGTTATTAAATTTTATATTATTATACCTTTAATCCGGACACCTCGTACATTAACACAGGATATGTGATTCAAAATCACATGTGAAGTACAGAAGAAACCTTATAGCTTAGAAGTTTAAATGATATGAATTTCAACTGCGAGATTGCCAGTCCGAAAATGTTTTTGGGAAGGGGCTTAAACACGTTATTCCATAACAAGGTTATATTATGTAATACTTTTGATGTACCTTAATGGCCATGAGAAAGCTGTGGTAATATTTCATAGAAGTCCCAGAAAATAAAGCACAATTTGAATCAAGAAGGGTTATGAGATTCTCAAGATTTTGGCCAACAGCCTAAAAACAATCAAAGGAGAATAATTCTCAACCCTATTATTTATGCCTCCTCAGCTCCTAGTGGTTTTAAAAGACCACTGTCAGTACATGAATATTCATAGATATCAATTACACCAGTTTACTACAGTTCGTAATCCTTGAATAATTTCCCATTCAGTCATTAACCTCAGAATTTTCAGGAAAAAAAGGGGAACAATTATACGAGGCTTTCATAGGTAATATGAAAGCAATTAAACTGCACAACTTAGGCAGGCAGAAGTTGTTTGGAGATTCTAGAGCAACTTTCCTGTTTTCAAAACAGACTTTCAGCTTGTTAGGTCACGTTAAATATATCTGTAGTAGCGCAAAAGAGTTGTTAAATAGACAATAAAAGCTGTCAATTGCACATCAGTAGGAACCATATCCACCACCTGTGGATTCTGTGTCCAGTGCTATCCTATCTAAGCTAAAGTGGCGTTAAGTCTAACTGAAAGTTTATTTTAAGTACAATGCAGCTGTGAAAGCTCCCACAACAGGCGACTTGCATGCTCTTTACCTCGACACAATGCCAGAACTGTAGCTCAGATCTCTGCCAACAAAATAACGACGACCTCAGCCACAGTATCTGAGATAGAAGAGGATCAGATGTGAAATCGAAACGTTGTCCGATTCCTACCAGGCTCGGCTGGCTATTTTTGTTCTGTACTTCACATTTCTGGGTGTGGTGTACAAGTACTTGCCACCTCCTCCTGTTTTCATACATCATCTTTTCCAGGACATCTTCCCATCTGAACCTCTTTCTTGTCTCTATCCAGCATTTCCTCAGCCTTTCCCTGGGTCTTTTTTCTTGGGACAGTAAGATCAAAATATTTTCTGCCAGCTACCTTCCTATTTACTTCATTCCAGATTTTATCCTTTTGAGTAGCTTGATTCACAGTTTAATGAATCTCATTTCTGCTCCCTGAATACTGCTATAGTCATTGTTTAGTAGAGTACAGGGTTTCTCGTATAAACTAAGACCAAACACACGGTGTTTGTACTCTGCACTACGGCAGCTGCCTCAGCAGAACTTATGTTGTGCGTGGCCGCACTGCTTTAAGCGTGTATACAATCTTATATGATATCTTACCTTATAAAAGATGCTGGAAGTGTCGTCCTTCCTGGGTTATACAGGCATTGTATCTGGTAATTACATTCTGGCTGATGCGAGCAAGTTCTGCCCGTGTAATGTTTCCGATTTTATTCGTACTGTTTTCTTTCAGTTCCTCCAATGTGTGAGGATTTGTTCGATACACTTTTTCTTTCAGTTTACCCCACAAATAAAAATCACACACTGTTAGATCTGGAGAACGAGGGGAAAATGCAAACATTTCCGAGATTGTAAGAAGCAATCTTCTGCTGTATGAGCAGGGGCTGAATCTTGTTGAAACCAACCACGTGGTTTTTCTTCTTCTGTTAACTGATGGAAGAACGACATCAAAATGACATCTTGTTACCTCTCTGAATTTACTGTCGTCTCAGAAAAAATAGGCTCAATTATTCGTCTCATAATGAGGGACTTCGTAAACACCATTAGAATTTCCTGCACACCAATAACGAGAGTTATGAGTGTTCACACAACCATTAATATGAAACCAGAACTTTTACATACGAAAATACGATGTTGCAATGGTAACTGTATCACCATGTTAACAGCTGAGATTCAGAGTGCCGACTGATGCTTGCCAGGTCATAAACTATGCACGTGCCTCCCATACTCCAACTTAGGTTTCTGAGAGTAAAAACACCACTTTGACGGTCTTAGTTTATATGAGAGACTCTGTACATATGCAGAAACTGGTATAATGTAGGTGTGGCACAAGGTTGTTTTTGCTTTCTGTGGTATTTTGCAGTCCCGGAGTAGGTTTCCGACATGATTGTAAACGTCTGATGATTTCTGTGTCCTGCTCGACAATGTCATCTTTCGAGATTGTGCTTCCAAGGTACTTGAAGTGAGAAACTGATTCAAATAAACTGAAAGTTTATTTTTACTATAATGTGGGCAAGAAAGCTAAATGTTAAACCTTCCTTTTTGTTGGCTGTTTCAACAAGATACCCATTATCTTGTACAGAGCTAGTAACTGCTTAAATATAGTAATTTAAAAAAAGCCGAGTATCATGGATTCAGTTCTAACAGGTAATTTGGGACAGTGTTGTAGGGGAAGCATACAAAGGAATCCATTTGGAGAATTTACATACTTTTACTTTCATTATTATAAACAGATAACAAGTCATACAGTATAATACACATAAAGGCTGACAACATGTACAGCAAGGTTGAGCAAAAATAAGGAATCACTACGATAACATACTTCATGGGAATCGCTGCTTGTAAAGCTACCCTGTTTGAGGTTGGACCAGCAACCCCTTGACTGCACATACAGCATAGCTAGCACCTTCTAAACCAAGAACTCTGGACACTAACTCTAAACTGTGAAATTATCTCCAGTTAGCTTCTGAAAAGTCCAGTGTCAAGAGTTTTGGAACATGATAATCTCTAAGCAAGAGCTACAGAAAACTACAATCTAATCAAGAGCTATACAAAATTACAATATTGCCAAAAGTACCAGTAATGACAACAAGAATCTTAATGTAAGATATGTAAATGGCAACATTTCCAGTCATTAGTTGCAGAAAATGTCAATCTATTGTCAACAAGCTCTAGAAAATGGCCAAACTCTTTGTCAAAACGTATATATATAAAGATTATCATGAAGAGTAATGGAAAAATGTCTATTGGTGAGAATTATGGAAAAATGACTGATTTTGTTTCAAGTTATGGATAAACGTAAAAATCTATTGCCAAGAGGTATAGAAAATGATAGAAAATGACTATCAGTTAAGAACTATGGAAGAAAACAAAATGTTTTGAGAAGCACATTAACATGAGCCACGAAAAGAAAACAGCCATCAAATGGTGTAAAAAAAGGATAACATCTGTTGTCAAGACCTAAACACAAGATAATTTGTTAAGAGATAAGGAAGAGAGACAATCTGCAGTACAAGTATCTACAAACAACTGCAGAAAATTATGTACAATATTTACTAATCATAGAAAGTTATTTGCATACAATTTAATTTCTACAAAGGATGTCACGTGGGTCATGTCTGTGCCACTGGAAGACAATCATCACGCTGAAGGGGAACCTATTTCTAGCATACTTGTCACTATTGCTGTATGTGGAGTCTGCACTTGGTATGATTAAAAACCACATTACATACATCAAATAGAGATTGATATTATAACCATTATAAATGTGTACAAATTCATTCATCACAGCCATCTGTGAACTGAATAGCTGCAGCGACACAACAACAACAACATTCTACAGGGTATGAAAGTTTAAACATTGAGATATTACAAATAATTTACCAACATTGCTTGCATGGCTGGCCAAACCAAAATCTGTCATAACTTTACCACAATCCCAAATAAGACTTACAGAAGAGCAGAAAAAGAAATCACAGATAACTTGGCCTTGTACTATATGAAACAACTGAGTTTACGGCAGCATTGTGGTAAGGTACATAATGGATATGACCACACAGTCTTGTCTATTCAACAACAATGGAAGAGTCTTGATTACACAGAGAATGGGAAATAAGTAATTGGAATAACTGCTTTTCCACATGAGCTTTGAATTCTCAGTAAAAGGTAGAAATTCATATAATAAAATGTTACATTTGATCAGTACTTGATTACAGACTGTAAGATTATTGTATGGGTACAAACCAACAGCAGAGGAAGACTATAACATCATATGCAGAGTGAACTGGTTTTTACCATCCTGTCTCTTGACCACTAAATTACTACATCAGTCCGAATGTGACTGTTTTCTATGTTAAAATATACTTATAAAAACCATAGTCATTTTACATGCTCAGCCTAGTATTTAGAGGCTCATTTTCGTGAAGGTCTATTTGTATCATTCCCCATCTGTGTTCACTTGTGCTGTGGGAGTCCCCATGGTGCATCACAGCTGAACTCAAGGTGACAAACAAATTAAAATTTATAGATCTTGGGCAATTCTTTCCAATTTATGACTTGGCATCACTGTATTCACTTTTGGTCACTATTCCATTCATTGTGGATCCTGTAGAAAGGACTGTATCTTCGTCACATCAATTAAATAAAGAAGAGAGGCAAACTTCAAATTGCAGGTTTTATGAGAGGCAAAACATACTGCGTGTAATGTATGACTTTGGCGAGAAGATGATGAAAGTTTAAGAATGCACATCAAGAAGACCAAATGCACGAAAATGAAATTGGCAGGCTTGTTACTGAAATCATGCAGGAGAAATGATTGTTGTTGCTGATGATGATGCTTGTTGTTTTAAGGGGCCTAACATCGAAGGTCATCAGCCCCAGGAGAAATGAAACCAGGCTCATCCTGTAAGTAAGAAGACATTGGAGGTGGCATGCAAGTTAAAAGTTCTGGTAACTGAATTTAAGCTAAGCCCGGAGTGGTGTAAACGGATGAGGTGGTCTTCAGAACTGTGTTTATGTCATTGCTCTACTATTCTGCAATGTCTACCAGCAGATTACCTAGTTATAGGAGAGCATAAACGAGTTTTACTTACACTCATCTTTAATTTGCTTGTAAATACGTTCCAGAAATTCAGAGTCATGCTAGGCTGTCTTATATTCGGGCCAATACAGTAATCAACATTACCTTCTTCAAATGAAATAAATGCACACTAACATTTAAAATGTAATAAAATTACACCAGAATACTGCCTTAAAACCAGCTGCAGAAATTTGGACCATACAACACTGACACATTGTAAAACATTCAAAAGTTGTTGAATTGCCTACAAATGACATCTTAAAATAGAATCTCTATTCTATGACATAAGAGAGATGGGATTACAGAACTTTGGTATAGAACAATTCTAAAAATAATGGTATTTTGGTATAAATACTATTCTAGGGCTGTGGTCTGTTGTGGGTCATTAGCTGCAAGATGTTCCTTTAGGATGAACAATATTTCTAAAAGAAGACACAAACAAACAGATGAAATATTACATATCACTGATATGTATATATATAAAAAGAAAACAAACAGAAAGGCAAGATTTATTTTGTCACCAGTCGCTCCCATGTTAGTCAGAGGTTATACAATAATTAAGTTTTTTCCTATTACCAGGGCTAGGATTTCCATGTAAGTACACTTTTAAAATTTCATTAGCTATTGCTGAACTTCTGTCCCATATTTACAAATTAGGATGTTTGGAGTGATTAAAAACATACTTTTTTTATTCTCCATATTTCCAGCTTTAGAACATATTTCTACATAACGTAGTTATCATTTACATGATGGAATTATATGTTGTACTGAATTAGGAGGATACACTTAATTTTACCTTTGTAAAGCAGACATTAGATGGCAGCATAAGATGCTAATACTGTCAAGGGTGGATATTTCAAAGCTGGATTCTGGTATTTCTATGAAGTTCTACTCTATGCACATTTTTTCCTTTCTTTTAGGTTTTGGCCTTGTCATTCAGCCTGCTGTGACTCATATATATATTAAATAAAAACTATTGTTCTGCGGCTTTCATTTCAATTTCAATTCTTACGCTGTGCCTTTCATGTTTAAGCAATACATTATCAACTGTACAATACAGATATTCTTTACACTATTTTGCACCTTTTTTTTTTTATGAAAGGTTTTAGTCCATATTTTGAACATTTTCAACCCATATGTATATATTTAGACATTTTCATTGCATACAAATCCTAGCCCTCCATATTACAATAAAAAGAAAATTTTTGGGCAAAAGTTAGGAACATCCTGTGACGACACATCAGACAACAGCTGAACACAAAGACAAGAGAGAAGGGTGAGAGGGCATACTTAATTCTCTTCTGAGGGGTATAAATAGTTTAAGATGGCATAGTAATGTATACCTGCTGCCATAACAACAAACAGGTGCCAGATGGCATGGGCACATGGAATCTTACCATCTGCCTTGAAGAAAACCACCCCGAGAACATAGATGACACCTCCTATTTTCAATTCTGTTAAACCAGAGAACTCATTCTGGAAAAGAGACAAATATACCAAATATTAAATACCCAGTCAATGTAAGTAATGGAAACAAACATACATCAAATCAAGTCCTTTATAGAGAGAAAAGAATACACAATATGATAAACACAAAGATAGCTCAGTGTGGGAAGCAGAAGCATTAGGAGGAGGAGATAAGGAAAACACAGGGAAAATCTCCACATCCTTATATATGGCTGTCTTCAAACAGATGGGTGCACTGCTCATCAATCCCAATTCTTATACATCCATTTTATACTCAAGGTCCATCTTGACAGATATTCAGTCTTGAAGCAGGAAGTATAGGCTAAAAAATAAGCCAGATAAATACACAAAAAGGGAAGAGAGCAAAAGTATTTAATGAAGGTGATAGAAAAGTTAAGGAGAAAAGGATCCCAACTGGCCAATTTGAAGAGAGTGATGTATGAAGACTTGGAGATTGTCTTTGTCCTATTATATTTTCAGGTTTGTAATGTCTCCTCTTTCTCCCACATTGAACTGTTGTGTGTTCATTCTGTTGGGTGATCTTTCATGTTCCTCTCCAGTCAGTGAGATACAAAATGTGATCCTGATAAACTATGAATATCAATAATGAACCTTTGTCCAAACACTGCCCATTGCAAGTTTTACAGACAGGTCTTAAAAATGAAAATGAAAAGGAAGTACTTGGTACTGGAAGCCAGAGCACAATGTTAAGTACTGTTGAACATCTAGAAGCATAATATTACCTAGACCTTCAAGTGAATCAAATCCATAATGTGCTACCGTAGACAGCAGGTTGTGTCAATTATTTGGTTTTATAATGAAGTTTCCATGATTTTTAGGGCAAATGGTGCTGAAATCTGATATACAAAAGTCTGCTTATACTTCATTGATTCTTTACCATCTATGCTATTTTATGGAGAATATTGCAATTTAATTTTAATTCAAAGAAAAATGCTAACAAAAACCAATAAACTGGCCTCAGTTGTTGATTGTACTTGTCGTTTAATTGCCACTTGGGTGTGACTAGGATATTAATTTGATGTTCTGTTCTCCCTACCACTTTACACTAATGTAGTTGGTGTCATTGACGCTCAGTACAAAAAGTGGGCTTTCAATGTGGAATGCATTTTTCAGGGTGGAAACCTACAATATAAAACTAAATTCTTCCACATACAAACAACATGGAGCACTATGGATTACCTTGTCTTTAAAACTGACCAACCTTGGCCACAATTGAATCACTTGGTCCCAAGAAGCTAGATAGCAGATCACGTGGACATAAGCACCAGCATCTGCAAGCTGAGGAGTTTATTAAGCAGTGGTTCTGAAATCCATAATTGAAGGAGAGGAGTTTTTAACACTGAATGTCTCTCTCCAAGCCTTTTAATAAGCAAACCATTTCTGTTCAAGAAAATTCACATTCCTTAATAATTTTGCTATAGTTCAACATAAAATCTTGGAAGCCTTCTTTTGTGTAAAAGTATTTGCCTTGTAACATTAGTTTCAATTTGGGACATAAGTCATAGTCAAGATCTAGTGAATATGATAAATATGGGCATCAGCATTTGGCAGACTGTTGGTTTATATGTCCGAGCCCAATCGATAATTATCTTATTCAACCACATGTTTTCTCCTTACTTTTATGTGTCAAGTTCACCCAGCCTGTTTCACACACATGCATGTTTAAATTTTGTTTAAAAAGTGTGGTGAGCCATTTCCCTGCAATCTTATTGTATACTTCAATGCTCATATGTAGAGATACAAACATGAAAAGGAACACACAATAGGATAAACACCATGACACGTCAGAGTGTGAAGAACGAGCAATAGAAAAAGGACAAGAGCAACCTTCACATCTTCAAGCAGATGTTCTTTTTCTCTTGCTTCCCAGGTTCATCAGAATGGCAAGCATACACACGCATTGACAGGCTATGTTAACACATCTTCAGTCTTGATGCAAGAAGTGTAGAATAAGAAAAAAGCTTGATAAACAAGGAAAAAAAGGAAGAGATGTAAAGATATCTTCACCTTAGCTACTTTTATCTTACTCCGCAGACCTGCATGTGTGGAAAGTTAGCCTTATGAAAATCAGCCTGTTTATCCAACGCTGTTTCTGGTGAATTACAAGCGAGACATTCAAGACTCCGATATTGCTAAGTAACTTGAGGCCACAGTTACGTTCAACAATGATAAATTTAGCATGATCAAAGCGGCCGTGTAAAGGTTGTAAATACGTGGAAATGTGCAACAAAATTTTCATTCGTGGTTACTTTTTCGGTAACCATTCAACACTCCCAATCAAATTATACACTAGGAAGTGAGCTCTACAAGATGAACAAAATGGTGAAAGAATCTTGAAGATGTATCGACCTGATCATAAGTTATGTGATGATAAAGTTAGTTGTGATGTAAACTTTGAAATGCAAGATTTTGTAGGAATGCTAGAGTCAAGATATTTACGAGCAAATCTCCGAATGCATCTTCTATAGTTATCTTCGTTTACGTACTATTCCACCAAATAAATTCGGTGTTCTACCAAATCCATTACTTAATACACAGACAACGGTCACACACGTTCTGATACAATTCTCTGAAACAACTAACTGCTGAGATGTTTTGTCACCTGTCTTCCCACGCTGCAGTTGAGAGCTGGAAGATGGCCATCGGCAGAATGATCTTAAGTTTCCTTGGAAAGCGAGAGAACTGTACTAGGTGAACATTTTATGCAACTCTCTCTCAACAAACATATCCATGAAGGTGGTGGCATTTTTCAGTGTGATAAAACTTGGGACTATGTCTAGTATGGCTTGAGGATATTAAACATTTAGTCCAAGATGGTAGCTATTACAATACTAGGGCATTATTATGTATTACTCTGTTATTCTCCATTATTTGAGTTTGTTCCACTCACCATGCTCACAATGGCCAGGGATGGCATGATCCCCATTACCAAGTAGAAACATGTCTCCAGACACTTGTACTGCTCATGGAAGAGCTGCTGATAAATAATTCCCAGAGAAGCCAGGACCCACACGATCCAGCGGAGTTCTGCAGCCCAGCCATTGGGTGGAAGTGGCCTCAACATCAGCCAAGGGAAGTAGGAAGCAGCAATGAAAACGTAGATCATGGCTCGATCACTGCGATGTAACATGTCCTTCAGCTGGCTACAAACAAAATGGCAAGGTCAAACACACAACTCACTACAGTTGAAAGATATGAAAGACTATGAGGAATGGTAAAGCATTTTCTTTGGACTGTATTCTTTCTGCTAATATAGTCAACTGTCCTTTGCAAATACACAAGTGATAACATGGTAGTTCTTGTACTGACTTAGACTGCCACCAACTCTTTTAATTTGAAATGTCTAGCATGAAACAAATATACTTTTCCTTGTCTACACTCTCAATTATTTGATATTACTTTTTATCCTCTTTACTATTAAAGTGCCGGGCTGAGTGGCTCAGACGGTTAAGGCGCTGGCCTTCTAACCCCAACTTAGCAGGTTCGATCCTGGCTCAGTCCGGTGGTATTTGAAGGTGCTCAAATACAACAGCCTCGTGTCGGTAGATTTACTGGCACGTAAAAGAACTCCTGTAGGACTAAATTCTGGCACCTCGGCGTCTCCGAAGACTGTAAAAGTAGTTAGTGGGACATAAAGCGAATAACATTATTATTATTATGCTATTAAAGTGTTATTACCATTAAGTATTATATACCAAGTGAACTATATGCTCTATTAAATTCAAACCTAAGAGCAGAAGAAACAAAAGATTCACTCCTAAAACATTAACTCTTAATATGAGTTCAACCAAATAGCTTAATATGATAATAGTGGAAACTCTCCTAACTTAGCACGCAGAGCAGTGGCGACAGCACGTAGTGCTGCCATCTAGCGGCTCGCAGGGAACACTAACATAACGCGCTATTCAAACACTACACATTTCGACTTCCAACCCAACGAAATACAGATGTTAAGACGTTTGCGTCGTTCTTGTAACATAATATAGGGAAGGTAAAATGTGGATGTTGATCTGAATGAACCAGTGATAAGAATAAACAAATGTTATTATCAAATTAAAACATTAGATCATGTTATGATTAGGGCCTACAGTCTTCAAGAGCAAATCACACATGCAATATCTTTTTAAACTTGGTATTTTTACAGGCAATATTTTTCACTGTTGAGTCATTGGTTCTATTCACATATGCCTTTATAAGAACTTTGAAATACTCGTCAGTCAGTAATTTTACACAGCTGTTTTATAAGCCTACACTACATTCATTCAATGACAAAAACCTGTCATTTAATTTTCTTCTAATCCCATCTTTGCTTTCTAACAAAAACTTTTTAAAAAAACACTATCTTCAAATGTTCTTGATATTTTAGCATCTAACTTTTCCCCACAAATATTTGGAAACATAATTTTAGAATTGTCATACTTTTTCATTTCTATGTGCAAGTTTCCTATGCTATAATCATTATCATAAGATGACAATACATCCCTACAGTCAGCATGGGGAAATTTGCTACATGCCCAGCCCATGACATAATTGTCTGCATTTTCCTGTATTATATCATGGTCATAATCAGTTACCTGATCACTTAACTCACACTGTCGAGAGATATTAGCATCAAAATTGCACTTCATCACATCATTATGAGTCAGTAGAAAGTCTGCAACATCAGATTCACAATTGCTGTCATCAGAAGCACAGAGCAATGCAGTCCTGTGTGAGCCTCCTTGTTAGCAAATAATGAAAACCATAATCACTATATAATTCAGACCACAATAGTTTCAGTGCAGAAATATTGTCTATCCAACCCTGAATACAGAGAGGGTTGCCTTTGCGGTTATTCAAAACTTTGAGTTGTTTTAGAAAATCACAAATTTCATCCAGATTTTTCATATGCCCTGAATCATTGCTTAAGGGTCTCCTGTACTCTTTGGGGCTACTGAGACTTGAAGAATTAAAAATATCAGACAATTATCACACATTTCCATAAACTCTGCAGTGTTTGCAGCACTTGATTGCAAAGAATTGAATGACACATGAACTAGCATTCCAGAAGCTACAGAATGGCTGAGGACCCTGGTGGCTGAACATACCCTCATACCTTTCATCTAAATCTCCCCTTCTGCTCTTCACCCACTGAGTACACCTAAAAATCGATTAAATGCATAGGTTTAATCATAACAATATTTTACAGAAAGTATGTTCTCATAAATAGAAAAAAATATCGGCACGTAAACATTAACAGGTAGGCCTATACATAACAAGCACAAAACTATCTGAAGTACAAATAAGACACTTCTGCACACACAGCTGACAGCAGTAGCAAGAGTAGTTAGCCTCTCGAACCGCTAGATGGCATGCAGAAGCGGTGTCGCCAGTTTCTAGCAGGAGTTTCCACTATTAACATATTAAACTATTTGGTTCAACACAATCTTCTCACCAAAATTGATTCAGTAATGTAATGTAAATCGTGTCCTCATCCCGAGGTAGTGTAGCTCTTTCAGGCATACCCTCAATGTAGGTGAGCTGCATGTACCTTTTTAACCACATACCAGCCTTCCTGTCAATCTTAAATTTTAGCAGTACCAAGAATTGAACCCGGGCCTTCGAGGACGATAGCTAATCGCGTTAACCGTCACATTGTAGAGGTAGACATTGATAAAGTGATGCTTTACAATAAAATTTGGTGTCCAGTAATCGCAAACTACCTCTCTTGTGTGTGTCAAGATTTATAATAGGTCAAAAACTAATGGGCAACCTAAACAGAAGTTTCACCTTTCTGCATTTCCAACAGATTTGCAGAGCTCTCAACGTTCACTTTGAGTGAAAGAGACTCCATCTGAATGCAACTCCAAAATACGTAGGGGTTATGGTGGACAGGACTCTTCCCTACCAGGAATATCAAACAAAGATAGCTGCCAAGCAGTGGAGGAGGAATAACCTCCTGCACAATTGTGTGTCAAGGGCTGGCGATAGTCAGTGGTTACAACAACGCAACAGTCCACACCTGACTTGGTTTATTCCGCAGCAGAGTACTGTGTGCCAGTGTGGATTAACTATCTCCCATACAAGAAATTAATAAACATTCTGAGTCATACTACCCCATGATGCAAGATTGCTCTTTTCTGAGGAGAATATCAGGAGATTATGGATATAATCATTAGCTACTGACAAATGACATACCGTTTGCAGAGCAAAACTGACTTAAACATAGACATCCAGCCATTTCCATTGCAAAAACTCTTAAGCTGAGATTTCCTAGGAGAAGGTTTATTGTACAGTGCAACCAGGTTAGTGTCTTATCCCAAAACAGAACTTTTTGCATTAGTAATGCCTGAAAAGCCCTACATCTAATATGTAGGGGTTTTGCATTAATGAATACATCCATGAGTAATATTTTTTGTTTTTTTTGCTAGTTGCTTTAGGTCGCACCGACACAGATAGGTCTTATGGCGACGATGGGATAGGAAAGGGCTAGGAATAGGAAGGAAGCGGCCGTGGCCTTAATTAAGGTACAGCCCCAGCATTTGCCTGGTGTGAAAATGGGAAACCACGGAAGACCATTTTCAAGGCTGCCGACAGTGGGGTTCGAACCTACTATCTCCCGAATACTGGATACTGGCCGCACTTAAGCGACTGCAGCTATTGAGCTCGGTCCACGAGTAATCTGTGGGTTAATAATGTTTGTTAGGTTGCTTAGGTACCTTACAAACAGCTGTAATTCCACATACTGCACACATGTTCATATGACCTTTCATACCTATAGCCTCCTGAAATACTTACTCCTCTCAAACAACCTGTTCCATTTACAGGATTACCTGATTCAAGAACTGGAAAAAATCCAAAGAAAAGCAGCTCGATTTGTTCTGGGTGATTTCCGACAAGAGAGTAGCGTTACAAAAATGTTGCAAAGTTTGGGTTGGGAGGAATTGAGAGAAAGAAGAAGAGCTGCTCGACTAAGTGGTATGTGGAATGGAAATTCTAAGTTCCCATGGAGGGAATAAAAAAGCCATACATCTAATTTTTGATCTGATTTTTGATATGCTCTATTGGTGGAAAAATATCTAATTCCCTCCATGGGAACTTAGAATTTCCATTCAGAATTGCTAGGCAGGCATTAATTCCATTGTGGAGTTTTATCTCCCATATGCAGTTATCAGACTGTGCCTCTTAAATGGGCTTCTGATAAGTTCACCTGCTCTTTTTTTCTTTTCTTTTGCTATTTGCTTTACGTCGCACCGACACAGATATGTCTTACGGAGACGATGGGACAGGAAAGGCCTAGGAATTGGTAGGAAGCGGCCATGGCCTTAATTAAGGTACAGCCCCGGCATTTGCCTGGTGTGAAAATGGGAAACCACGGAAAACCATCTTCAGGGCTGCCGACAGTGGGGCTCGAACCCACGATCTCCCGATTACTGGATAAGTTCACCTGCATACACCCCAGCATCAGTGGGTAGGGTCTGACACATCCCACTCTGAATAGTCTAGTGTCAGACCTAAGACGAAATGCTGGTTAATAGAGCAAATGCTTGAAAAGCCCTACACCTAATTTTTGATCTGATAAGTGGTATGTTCCGAGCTGTCAGTGGAGGGATAGCGTGGAATGACATTAGTAGACGGATAAGTTTGAGTGGCGTTTATAAAAGTAGGAAAGATCACAATATGAAGATAAACTTGGAATTCAAGGACAAATTGGGGCAAATATTCATTTATAGGAAGGGGAGTTAGGGATTGGAATAACTTACCAAGGGAGACGTTCAATAAATTTCCAATTTCTTTGAAATCATTTAGGAAAAGGCTAGGAAAACAACAGACAGGGAATCTGCCACCTGGGCGACTGCCCTAAATGCAGATCAGTATTGATGTATTGTATAGAAACACAGTATTGCTGTAATGCTCGAATTCATATTCCTATGTCTCACTTCTTGATTCACAACATGTCAAACTACAGCATTCCAATTCATATCATATAGACTCAACACACTACTTGCTACTTATACTCCATATAACACACAGATGCGTGCATATACACATAAAAAGCAACCTAAAAAATCACAAATTTAGGGTACAAAACAACATTCAGAAGATCATTATGAACAGATTTCATTTGCCTAGTGCAGTAAATGAGCACTCCCTACCTTTTTTTCTATCCTGGTAGACTTCTTCCTTTTAGATCTGCTGATACTCAAACACTCATGATTCAAGGTATTGTTTTATTTTGTAATCCATTTCTTCTTCGGTCTAGCCTGTTGCTTTCAGGTTTCTTCTCCACTCACTGGTGGTTCTCTGGTTCTTTCACATGCCCCCACCCCCACCCATAAAATTTAATATTCTAAGCCATATACTACTCCATGATGCAAGAAGGAAGAGTGCTCTTTTCTGAGAATATGAGAAGATTATACATATGGATAATGCAATTCCAAAATATCTTGGGGTTATGCTGGACAAGGAACCTCAAACAAAGATAGCTGCAAAGCAGAGGATATGTCAATGGTGATAGGTGCTGGATAAAACTAATTTTGTGAATGTTCTTTGCTTGTTGTATACTGGTTCTTGAAGAACCACCAATCAGACCTTCAACTTAACATCATTCAACGATAAGTGTATGCTGTCTCCACAAATCTTGTCTACTGATAATAGTTTAAAGACTCTCATACATACAACTTTCACTGTCTAAGTAATTGCATTTTGATTAGCTGCTCATATAATTTGTGTCCATCTTGTTTTTCATTCTTAATATATATATATCAACGGCCTGGTTTTAATACCACATAATTATTAGTTATTAATTAGTGTCCAACTGTTTACAAAGATTTTAATTGCCTAACTGAGCCAAAACATGCCCTGCAAAAATATCTAGGCAGCTATTTAACATAAATGACAAAGTATAGAACAGGTGGAAACTTAAAGTGTCATATTCCATCATCATTTTACAGTTCCAGTTTCCCAGGTACTGTTTGTAGGCCTCTTCCATTTTGTTTTATTGAGATATGTTCTGTTGAGAATTATGTCCTCTAGTGTCGTCCTCTGGTCTGCAATGTCCATCCTGTGGTTCTTTGTCTTCCCACAACCTGTTTTCCTGCCACAAGTATCTCCAACTTAACATAAACTGTCCTTGTTGGCTACATCCTCATTACATGCCCAAACCACCTCAGTCTGGACATGCTGACCCAATCTAACTACAATGTCTCAATCCCAGCTTCCTTTCTAACCATGTCATTCCTTAACTTGTCCAGTATTGTTTTTTGAATTGTGCACCTAAAGAACTTCACCTCAGATGCCTGCAACTTCGAGTCCTCCTTAGTGAGGGTGCAGGTTTTGATACCATAGGTTAAAACTGGTATGAAGCACTGACTGAACATCACAAGCTTTGATTTTGTTGGTACACTGGTATCCCAGAGGAGTGTTCATACTTGCTGTTAAAAGTGAGAGCTATACTATTTGCCACATCCTTTGTGGCTAGTGTATCTCGATATATTACACTGCCAAGGTATGTTAAGTTTTTCGCTTTCTAGTGGATGGTTTCCTAGCACGATGTTCGCGGGTCGTCTCCCTCTGTCATCGCTACTGTTTTGGGCTCACTTATCTTGAGATTGAATTCCTGGAACTTAACCTTCCATTCATTGAGTCTCAACTGTACTTATTCCTCAGTATCTCCTCAGAGGTTCACCAGAGGTTTTGTTGATATTCTTCATTATGTCATCTATGATGGTGATAAACAATAATGGGATTAGTGCACTGCCTTGCTGGACTCCACTTTTGGTCTGGAACCAGGATGAATGTCCGTCACCGAATCGCACACAGCTAGTAGTGGCTCATATACACTTAACGAAATGGAAATTGCAACACCATGAAGGCATTGGTCGTTTGTGTTGATTATCAAGATCTAACTACGATGTCTCAATCCCAGCTTCCTTTCTAACCATGTCATTCCTTAACTTGTCCTGTATCGTTTTTTGAATTGTGAACCTAAAGAACTTCACCTCAGATGCCGGCAACCTTGACAAGTCCTCCTTAGTGAGGGTATGTAGATATGTAGGTATGTAAACGATTAAAGTTTCAGACCCATTGAATTGTTGCTACAGGTCTCCCCACGTGATTGGTCGCGGAGGAATCAACTCCAGTATACGGGCTCTAGTGTAGCATAGTTGACTCGCAGTCTGTGCAGTGAAGTGTTCCCCATCATACATACCTCGACAACAGTGAAGAGCACGCTATCAACAACCGTCGCCGTATGAGAGGGCTCGGATAATTGGGCTGTGTGAGGCTGGATTATCGCTAAGGACTGTCGCTGCACATGTTGGCCGACAGGCATCTACGGTACAACGTGTATGGCAGCAGTGGTCAAATGAAGGTACCCACACTCGTAGATCTGGCACAGGCCCAGCGCGACAGACAACTGTGAGAGAGGATTGCCGCATCATTCGGATGGCCCGGATGGAACCCCATGGAACAGCAGCGCAAATTCGAGCAGCTGTGGCACCCCACGTTACACAATCAAACAGTTGGTAATCGCCTGCATGCAGCTGGCTTATGAGCCCGTGTCCCTGCAGAAGGTGTTCCACTGACCCCACAACAGCGAGTTTGCTTCATGTTAAACAACAGTCCGAGGAGCAATTTAATAAGCAGGCATCAAATAACAAAACATTAGCCGTCACTGATAAGTTCCATCATATGGGATCAGCCTTATGTCAAAATAAGGGGACAACAGGGTGCCCAGAAACACAGAAAAAGAATCATGGATGGTTTCTCCAACAGGCATTACAGAACCCCAAAGTGTAGTCCACAACGAACATTGCTGAAACTCTGGAGCAATAGGTTTGTTCATTGGATATCTAAAGAGCTATTTCCATACCACATTCAAGTTGCTCAGTCTAACAAAAAGAGATGAACAAGTCCGATTACAGTATTGCAGCTGATTACATACGAGGATACAGATATCTTCTGCAACACATTTTGCCTTGATGGCTTCATCAACCAACAACCAACTTGTTTTTTAGGGTTTGAATGACCCACTGTCTTTATAGGAAAACTGCTACACAGCAAGTTATGATTTGATGTGCCGGTCACAATACCAAAGGTAGCCCTGCACCCTAGAGAATCCACGTAGTTCTGAAGTTCGTGCGAACAAAAAGGAACAAATATGCCAAAAGTATGCAAATTTTGAGCATCATTTCTTGGCCTTGGTGTAGGGAAAGACTGTACCATTACAGAAAAATTACTGGATATTATTGCTGTCAAAGACGCAACTACCAGAGGAGATAATATATTTAATGCCAAGGAAGTGTCAAACCAAGACATTGAACTTACCTTGGATAAAATGTGTAACATCCCTACTGCAATGTTGTCAGGCAGCCAGGCTTTTGTCAGATGATTCGGGAGGAAGCTAAACAAGGATGGGCTACCCTCAGTTATATTTTTGAATTGTTTCTTGAACCCAGCAACAATTATGTGCAAAAATGTTAAATTCACACGTTTGGAGATATATTTTTTTTACACAATTAAAGTGGATAAAACGAGCAGTAGTTTTGGTTAATTTTTTTGCTATCACCATGGTAACAGCACTCTATGGAAATGAAAGGTTCTCTGGAGCCACTTCCATCCCTACGAAAAGTGGAAAACTAACCTGGCGACTATGACCTACAGAAATGAATGACTTAAATCTAAGTTTACAGGGTAAGAATGTAGTGATTGGAACCATGTGGAAAAGGATTAAAGCTTTTAAAATGCAAATTTAAATGTTCAAAAATCAGCTTCAGGAAAACAATCTTGATAATTTCCTTCCTCCTATTTATCTTGACTTGTCAAATTGCAATATGGACGATTATTCAGATTATTGTACTGCTTTTGTAATTAATGTTATTTGCTTTAAATTCCACTTGATGGTTTTCAGACATGCCGAGGTGCCGGAATTTAGTTATGCAGAAGTTCTTTTACACGCCAGTAAATCTACCGATGCAAAGCAGACTTATTTGAGCATCTTCAAATACCACCAGACTGAGCCAGGATCGAATCTGCCAAGTTGGGGTCAGAAGACCAGCGCATGAGCCACTCAGCCCGGCCTGCTTTTGTAAAGCAGCACGATCAATTTAATGATTGATTTAAAGAAATGGTGGATACTGCACCAGATTTGGAGGTTCTCAATATCTGCTGACAAGGCACCAAGTATATTACAACTCAAAATGGTTAACCTTCAGTTTGGCACCATCATTCAAGTATTACCATTACAGTGATGACAACATTACATTTTCTAAGATCCTGAACCAACAGGAATTTCCTCGTCTTCATTCACTTGTCCTGCGATCAATTGCAATGTTTGCAAACAATTTATTTAATGAATTTCAGCAAATTTAAGACTGGATCCTGTTCGTTAGACTTGTCACTTGTAGCCGTTTTAACAACTTATTCATCAAACACTATCACCCCTGATGTACGGCAATTACCGTATTTACGCGAATAATACCTACATAGTTTAAAAAAATTTGAGGCGTGTTTTATTTCCGTCAATGATGGCATTTATTTTTTTTCACAATGAGCCTTCCTAAAGTTAGGGTGCAGGGATTATTCGGTGGTGGGAATTATTCGTGTAAATACGGTACTTTCATTCAAACACTGCCAAAAGGTGAGTCAATGAACCTTAAGGCAGAATATAAACAAAATTTTGTGCAGAATGACTGTACCTCAAGTTTCCCTTTCTAAAGTTTAAAACAGTCTGTAGATTGGTTGTTACTCTTATCCAAAGTTATTAATAATCGTTTTTGAATGAAACATTGTCCCAATCAACAACAAGCATCAACCAGCGTCCAGCCAGCTTATCTGCTGGCGCCACTACAGCACGCCAGCCCAGTCTCTATCTCAATGCCACAGTGCACTTGGCTTTAGACATGGTAACTACTGTATGTCTGCTACTGTAGCATTTGACTTAGACTAGCTTGCCTTGGATTCTGCTGCCATGAGGTAGTTCTTTGACCAGTTCTATGCCACTGTTTTATTTGTCTTGAATCACTAGCTAACTGCAGAATGCAATATTTGTTTAGTACAAAGTGTTCAAAATAATGGAGTGGTTTTTTTTTTATGGAAAGTAGTAACTGGTCAGGAAGGTTCGGACAGAAATCATCCAATGAGGGAAAAAGTGGGCAAGCCTGGTACACCAACAACGTAAGGGCAGATGAAACTTGTACACGTTTAACTAAGCCTATCTTCCATTGCTTCTGAGTGCTGTGCAAGACATGCAAGTAAATCAACAACAGTTCCCCACTTGAAAGTAAAACTTAATTATTTTTTATCTACCCCTTAGTAACATTTCCTGGTACAAAATGAAATTATATGGCATGTTTTTACAGCCGGATGCTCCCGATGCCAATTGCATTGAGGAGCTAATGAAGATGAAATGAATGGCAGCGAGTGAAATTAGGTAAGGAGATGGAAGGAATTGGCTGTGGCCTATGAATAGGAACTCTTCTGTCCGGCTCCATGGCTAAATTGTTAGCGTGCTGGCATTTCGCTACAGGGGTCCCGGGTTCGATTCCTGGCAGGGTCGGGAATTTTAACCTTAATTGGTTAATTTCGCTGACACGGGGGCTGGGTGTATGTGTCGTCTTCATCATCATTTCATCCTCATCACGACGCGCAGGTCGCCTACGGGCGTCGAATCAAAAGACCTGCATCTGGCGAGCCGAGCTTGTCCTCGGACACTCCCAGCACTAAAAGCCATACGCCATTATTATTATTATTATTATTATATTATTATTATTATTATTATTATAGGAACTCTTCTGACTTGCCTAGAAGTGAAAATGGGAAACTATTCTCAGGACAGTCAATAGTGGGGGTTTGAACCTACTCATCTCCCGAATGCACATTTTGGCTACATAGCTGTAGCATGGTAATGCGTGGCCACTCCGCTCAGTAGGCATGTTAATATAAACAGCAGTCCATAATATTTGGGAACGGTGAGCCAATAAGTAACCGTTTATCCAGTGTTTCACACAGCTGTGCACATTGTGCAGACCATTAGTTCATTGTAGATATTATCAGCATGTTGACACAGTTTAATAACAAAGCAGCTGGAGAAAGGGACATTGGAGTGTGCAAGTCCATATCCTTGCAGTGTACCCATTCTCTACCTCTGCCCCATTTGTTCTTTCTTGAACAAGCCTTAATAGAGATTCTTTCCACAAAACAATATGGATGCAAATGTGTTTCAAGGAGTGATTGAAAGAAGATTGTCAAGCTATAGTCTGAAACCGACTCAAGTGATTCATCATACTTTTGTCTTCTTGATCCGTTTGACAAACAATCCTGATGGGAGAGCAAGGGGATTTGGTTAGTGGACAACATTCCTTCCAAACTGGCCTATGACTGTATGCTGCATACCGTACGAATTGTGATTATAGCCAATTGGCATTAAGTTTGTAAAGTCCTTGAAAGACAAAAAGTGTTTAATCAAGACAATATAAGTGCTTTGATAAGAAAGACTCTTAATACCCCAGAAAATAACAGATGTGTCAAGCACAGGCAAAACATGTGTCTGTCATTTATAATACATTTTTTCACTTAAATTGCTATTTATGTACCTACCTACTTCATATTACATTGTTTTGGTACTCAACATCCAATTACATTTCACTGTACTGTAACTTACCAAATTTATTTTACAGATGCCAGCCCAAGTTTCATAAATGACAAATCATGGTACCTTGATTAATGATTTCATCCTGCCAGGGACGCAATCTACTGCATTAAAATAGTTTTTAAAATGATCACGGACTCCATTGCATCTGATGTAGCATTTCCTCCCGTAAAATCGAACTTTTCTGTTAAATTCTACTACGTGAAGTAGTTGTTGAAATTGCAATACAGTAACTCTGAAGTAGGCCTACCGTCGAGACTTAGCTTAATCGCGCCGCATAAGTTTGAATACTCTGTTTGGCTCTCTTGATAATTTCATGCACCCAGACACTTCTCCGATCTCTCATAATTCTTGCCTCCTCACACCTATCAGACTATCCATTGCAAGGCTCAAGTTCCCTGTAGAATTCCGTTCGATTCTGTGCTAGATGCGAGTGGACGAGTGGAAATTTCGGCTGTTCGGTTCGATTTTACTAGGTGGGAGCGAGCCTTTACACTTCTGGCATCCAGTGCGGAGGAAGCAATCCATAACTATCCTCTCTTGGCCACATAGCAGCTGAAGTAGGGTTGAAGATCGCCGTCAACAAAACACAGTTTATCACCAACATCAGAGATGCACCCAAATCAATCCCACAGGGGGACAAAGCAGTACAAAGGACTAACATGTAGATCAGGCTATGAGCAGCAGATGCATCAAATTGGAAAACACCTACCATCTATGTAAGATCAGGCATTAGAGTACTGTAGTGAGGCCGTCAGTACTATACGCCTCAGAATGCCTAAACATGGTAAGAAAAGGGCAACTCGGATGACTGGAGCTGAAGGAAGATTGAGAAAAATCATGGGCCCTATCAAAGAAGGCAAGTACAGAATCAGGCACAAGAATGAACTGTACTAACAATTAGAGAGCGTTATAACATCTATGAGGAAGAGAAAACTGAACTTCTATGGTCATGACATGAGAATGGACAATCAGAGGCTCACCTCCAGAATCTTCCACACCATCTCTTGAGGGAAAGTGACTAATACCAAGCGGGCAAGACTTGTCAGAGGAGACCTTAAACAATATGACATTGCTCCCAGTGAAATCTATGACAGGAATAGGTACAGAATGTTGAACAGAACATTAAACTCTCTCCAGTCCCTAACAGAAAAAACAGTGTGTCCGGGAGGAGGTGTGAAATGGACTCGGGGAGTGGAACGACGTTCACAGGGCAAGAATGAAGGCGTACTGGTCTAAGAAGAAAGCTGCTAGAGACAAGAACCACGTGGTCCATAGCAGGCTCAAATGGAACTTGAAAAAAAAAGTCTACTTTCACCATTCCTCCCCCCCGCTCTTTTCTTCCTTCCTTCCTTAGATAACCCTCTGATTGTTTATAGATGAGCAATCAACTATAATGATTGATTGTACAGAGGTATGTATTAATCCTCTAACATCAGCTCAAAGCCTTTACAGCGTACAGTAGTAGTATTTTATGACAGGAGACGTTGTGGACGTGGAGCGACTGTAGTGATGCATACCCTCATTTCCAAATCCCAAGGGACTGCGAATCTTCAGTTTTCAGTGTCTTATTTAAATTCCTTTTTTTAACCACTGCAGCCAGTTCAATATTTTAACACAACTATTTTAAAGGTTGTTTTACACATTTCAGCCACAGAAGTACAAAACGGCAGCATCATATGTCACTCTACAATCACATCACATCACATCACATAGAGGATAAAACTAGTGGAAACCCCATAAAACCAAAGAAAGGTACGAAAGAAAGAGAAACTAGCACAATTCTGCAAAATACAGGTTAAGCTTATGTTACAGCAACATGGAAATCCATGGAGAGAAAAATGGGACATTTGACACAATGTAGCATGGAATGTAGTAAAAGGATTATTGACAAAGATTAGAAAGTTTTAGTAATTTCTGAGCCTAAGGAACATAAGTAATAAGGTAAATTATTCTGGGATGATTTCTGTCAAGCCTAAAAAAAGTATTCCAACAAGTTGGATTCGTAAGAAAGAACCTTTACTATCTATCTATCTATCTATATATATATAAAAATAAGAGTTTTGTCTGTACATTGCTCAGAATTTAAAAAGGATGGTATTTCTGTATCAGTCGTGCCCACAGTAATAAGGAAATGCACTTTTTACTTTTCCGCAATTTCTGTCTGTATGTACACGCATCACAAGAAAACGGCTAAAGAGAATTTAATGAAAGTCTGTATGTAAAGTCAGGGAATAAGTCGCTACAATTTAGGCCATAAATAATTTTATTCATAATATCGACTGAAATGGTAGTTTAGGGGAAGGCCTAAAATTTAATTCTCAAATATTTATGTTATTAGTGGTCGTATCTTAATGAAAATCAGTATACAAAGTCGGGGAATACGTCGCTATAATCTAGGCCATAAATAATTTTACTCACGCTCAGTAAAATGGTCGTTTAGGGGAAGGCTTAAACTTTAATTCTCAAATATTTGTTATTAATGGTTGTATCTTAACGAAAATCGGTAGGGGAAGTTGGGGAATAAGTCGATACAATCTAGGCCATAAATAATTGCATTCACACTGAGAAAAATGATAGTTTAGGGGAAAACCTACAATGGAATTCTCAAATATTTATGTTAATAGTGGTCCTTAAAAATAAAAATTTAATTCCAAAATAATTATGTTATTAGTGGTCGTATCGATAATTACTACATAACTAAAGTTATATAGTATTATATTTCTGATCATTTATCTCTTATATATTGTTAACATACCGGCTATAAGAGAGATTCATGAATTTGGATTTTTGTTAATAAGACCTTATCAGCGCCGAGTCACGCGAAAATGGGCAAACAGGATTTAATAAAAATCGGTATGTAAAGTCGGAGAATAAGGAACTACAGTCTACGCTATAAATAATTTTGTAGGACGCCCTAATATCACAGAGCCGAAAGAAAACAATGTGAAGGCCTACAATATAGAAAGCTCATAAAATTGATCAACAATATTACATTCACCATTGTTTGTTGTGATGTGCTTTGTCTTCTGTTGCCACTCATCTCTGATAGATAGGATTACTGCTGCGTACCGAGTATTTTTTTAAAATTGGCCTAATGCCGCACCGACACAGTTAGGTCTTATGGCGACGATGGGATAGGAAAGGGGTATGAGTGTGAAGGAAGCGGCTTGGCTTTAATTAAGGTATAGCCCCAGCATTTGCCTGGTGTGAAAATGGGAAACCACGGAATAACATCTTCAGGGCTGCCGACAGTGGGGTTCAAATCCACTATCTCCTGGATGCAACCTCACAGCTGCGCGCCCCTAACTACACGGCCAACTCGTCCAGTCGTACCGAGTGAAACAGTCTGCCTCAATATTGGCGGGAAGTAGCTGTGGAGTTGGGTAACTTCTTTAGCATGCCATTCCTCCGTTTCATAAATTTTCCGATACTACTGGTACGTAACACACTGGTTCATCGTAGCATTCGAGCTATTCAATCCCTACTCTGAGGCACTGATTGGAATGAGAAGTGTGCATATTTAACGGAATAATGGCAGAGGAGTGTTCATAGCTATCTGCGGCCTGGTCATTCCAGCTCTGGAACTTTGGACTGTTAGATTGGCACCGTTGGCACTGTTAGTTAAAATTGAGAAAATATGCAGTTTAACATTTGATCTAGTATTTTATATGATAACACTTTAATCGCTACATTCCTACTGATGTTTATGTAATGACCTATGTTGACTTCAGTTAGGAAAACCACAAAGTCAGTCTTTCTGAGAATCCCGTAGCTAAGTACGGGTACATCAGCTAGTTTCTTATAAATTACCTAATAATTAACAACCAAGATTTATTAGTATGGAAAAGTTGTTCTCTTAAGATACTTTAAACTAAGTCCATGGCACTACAGCACTGAAGGGCCTTGGCCTACCAAGCAGCCGCTGCTCAGCCTGAGGGCCTGCAGATTACGAGGTGTCATGTGGTCAGCACGAATCCTCTCTGCCATTATTCTTGGCTTTCTAGACTGGGGCTGCCATCTCACCATCAGATAGCTCCTCAAATTCTAATCGTGGGCTGAGTGGATCTTGAACCAGCCCTCAGATCTAGGTAAAAATCCCTGGTCTGGCCGGGAATCGAACCCGGGGCCTCCGGGTAAGAGGCAGACATGCTACCCCTACACCACAGGGCCGACTAAGGTACTTTAAGAAACTAAGAATTCTGCTGAATTAGTATGCAATAAATGGAAGTTGTCGTAATCCAGCATAATTCCTCCCGACGATTGGCATCTGAGGCCTCCAAAATATATGCGTAATGAAAGTTAAATTATGTTAAAGATCATACCGACTCATTTTTGGCCTATAAAAGCCATTACTGCTGAGCAGAGTCTTTGAAAAAATATCTAATATCTGATTTGTCTATTTAAAAAAAATGTATCAAATGTACAAAGAATCTTGAATTAATCCAGTTTTGCTTTCCTTTGTATTCTCAATGTTTTCACAAGATAAATCACATGTTAAAAAAGGAGACTTGTTATAAGTGTGAAGTATTTGACTATAAGATGAAAGCCATCCGAAATTAAGCAAGAAATCTAGTCCGAAAGCCAAAAGAGACATCCAGCATATTGTAGCAGAAAAAGTTTATGAGGCTAAAAGAATGGACAAAAGTCTCAAGGCAAAATTGAACAATAAAAGCTTTCACATTTGATCTGCTGCAGACTTTGCAAGTTGTGTTTACAATCTATATATGAATAAAGTTCTACGCAAATAACATAAACGTTTGTATGTTTTGTTGTGCTCTACCTTTCTATTCAAACACCTCGGTACATAAGGAAAGAGGCAGAAAAGTCAATAGTGTGACACTTGGAAAGTTATCTTAAGTCAAAATATTGAGAATTTTACTATATCGTCTCAATGTTTTCAAAACTTGGAATATTAGGAATGATAACCATATTTTATAACATTGTCTGCTGGTTTTGGAGAACGCTTCAAATGTTGAATTGGTTCTATAAAAAAATAGATTTCGTGGCTTACCTACTTCTTCACGGCTAGTGTCAAAATTATTTTAACACTAGCAGAATGTGCCCATCACTGACATACTGATAGTTTGCAATGCCACTTAAGTTTGTACACATTGCTGAAGTGTAATTTTTAAGTGGCAACCTTCATTTACTCCGGAGTTTAACCTGAATCAGCAGGACCTACCAAGAACTGATGATGATGATGATTGTTGTTTAAAGGGGCCTAACATCGAGGTCATCGGCCCCTAATGGTACGAAATAAGATGAAATGGAATGACAAATTAAAGTCTAAAATTCTCCACTGACCAGAATTCAAAGCGTGAGAACGAAGAATGAATGGATGGACATGAATTTAAAACAATCAGTGGATGCGACCCGCAATGCTTTACATCCACACAAACTGACGTAAAAGAATAGGATTACCGACCAAGGGACTGCTGCTATAGCATTACACTGAAACAATGATGCTTGGAGTCTAAAGGGGGTCCAAAATCCAAGTTATCGGACCCTCATAACGGTACTGATCGCTAGAAAAGTAGAACCATGGTATTTGTCCTGTTGCGGTACTAATCAAAAATAGCAGAGACTCGCGGTATTCCACACATTATGGTACAAATCACAGGTTATGAAATTCGACATATAATACAGACCTATGTTTTTCTCACTTTGCGGCGCCATTTACACGCGACGCAAACCTATGGTGTTCATCACATAAGAGTACTAACCACAGGGACCTTCCCGTATCCCGTGGTGTTCCTCATATAGTTGGTACTAATCACAGGCAAGGCAGAACCATGGTAGCTATCATCCCATGGTCCTGCTCATATGGTGGTACTAATCACAGGTACTGCAAAAGCCGACCGCACGGTGCTCCTGTGTGCTACTGATCACAAACCTATTTGGTACCTAATATAGCGGTACTACGCGCAAGTAAAAGTGACCCATGATGCTCTCCGCGTGGTGGTACTAATCACAAGTAGTTTCATGGTTCCAAGACAATCATCCCTTGGTCGCCCCTTTTAGTCTCCTCTTACGAAAAGCAGGCGATACCGTGGGTGTATTCTTTGTCGGCGTCCCCCACCCACAGGGAGCTACCAAGATTTTTAGCCAGCTAACCAGCACCGTTGCCAGGTGCTCTGGAAGGCGTGCTTTAACACGCAGAAATCAAATTTCCTGGAGAACCATTACAGTTACAAAGAAAATGCATATGGCCCTTCTTGAAGAAAACCGAATAAGTACACACACACACACACACACACACACACACACACACACACACACACACACACACACACACACACACACACACACACACACACACACACACACACAGAGGTCATTTTTGGTGATAGAATTAACATTTGACAATTATTTTGGTTTTCTGTGCATACAACATGCACAAGGTCAGTAAATACCTTCATATGAATTGCAACTATTTAGAAAAGGATAATTATTGAAAAACTAGAATATACTTTTTTTTTGAGCTGAATATCTAAAGTATGATTATTATGCTTGTTTAAAGGAACCTAGCATCTAGGTTATCAGCCCCATCTAAGGTATATCCATACTAAATTTCAGCTAATTTAGTCCAATCTTATGTAATATGGGTGAAAACTTTTAAAATTGAGATGATGTTCATGGGGGGTGTTGATGTGTACAGAGGTGTCGATTCTGCCATCCTGCAGGTGGAGGTCAATGTCAAAGAAAGTGATAGTTGTAGGGAAGACCTGCCAAGTGAAATGGACACACTAATCAGAGTTGAGGCAGTGCAGGAATGAGTCAAGTAGGCTTGCTTCATGGTGTCAAGAGAGAGAGAGAGAGAGAGAGAGAGAAAGCATATCATTTGATTTTTTAATATTTTAGGCTACAAGAATCTCAGGAATATAAAAAACAGAAACAATTTTCTTAGAAATATACATATTTCTTATTATTGGACACAAGAATACCCAGGAAGATAGATGTTAAGGACTGCTTTAGTTGGGTGCAGTTCCTGTCATTTGCGAAACGGTGAAGGTTAAAGACATTGAAGATACGGGATGCAGTGCAAACAAAAGATCTGTTAAATTTAGTGGTACGATGAAGGGGAATTTGAAGGGTAGTTTTTGTAAACCTATTATCTCTGTTATGTACTGACTCCATAGATTTAAATGCATTATATAGGTAGGGTGGGGTCTTCAGTTTGAGAATTTTGTGTGTAGCAACGGCTACTGAGATTTCCTGTCGTTCATGGAGTTTCAACCATTGCAGCTGAATGTAATAGGGTGTTATGTGTTCATCACGCCTGGCATTTGTCACGTAACGAACACATGCGTTTTGCACCCTCTGTAGTTGTATGTTCAAAGTTTCGGATAAGTCGTTGTATACGACTGATCCATAGTCAATTATGGGGAATATAAGACTTTGAACAAGTAGTTTCCGCATAAAAGGTGGTGTACATGAAACGTTACGTTTCAAAATATGCATGGATGACAACTTTTCTGATCACATTTGACGTATGATCAGACCAGGATAGGGTTCTGTCGAAAATGAGTCCTAGATTGTTAACGGTGTCACTATAATGGATATCTGAATCTAGAATTTTTATTGGTGGGAGGGATTTGAGGTCAGTTTTCAGGAGTTTTGAGTAACCTATGCAAATAAGCTGGGTCTTAGCCACATTTAACTGGAGGTTATGATTTGCGCTCCATTCGATCAATCGAGATATCATGGTTGAAATACATTATACAAGAAGGTGCGTTAGTGGGACTGAAGTGGAAGTAAGCTTGTAAGTCATCAGCATACATATGAAAAGTACTACTTTTAAAGACTTCAGAAATGTCATTAATATAAATAGAAAAGCATAAAGGACCGAGGACTGATCCTTGTGGTACGCCACAGTTTACTGATTCCCAGATAGAGGATCATCCGTCAACAAATGTAACTCTTTGTGATCTACTTGACAGATATGATTCAAACCAAGATAGAGCACTCTGCGAGAAACCAACTGACTTCAACTTTGCAAGAAACAACTCATGATTAACAGAGTCAAATGCCTTAGAGAAATCAAAGAGACATAAGATAGTAAGCTGTCTCTCATCGATGGCCGCGCGTATATCGTCCGTAACTCTCAGCAGAGCCGTAGTAGTACTATGGCCTTTCTTGAAGCCAGATTGGTAGGGATTTAGGATGTGATATTTAGACATATATTCACATATCTGCTCATGAACAATTCTTTCTAATGCCTTACTAAGTGCACAGAGGATATTGATAGGCCTAAAATCACTACAGACTGTTGGGATTTTCTTTTTGGGCACAGGACGTACATTGGCACGCTTCCATTCTGAAGGATACACTCCATTATGTAGAGAGAAGTTAAATAAATGCACAAGGGCAGGAAGAAATATGTCAATGCAATTAGAAATCATGGATATTGAGATATTATCTGGACCTTTAGCTTTAGTTCGAATTGATCTGACTGCTTTTTCTACCTGTGAAGGGTGTACGTACATGAAATAGAATTTATCTCTGTTACTTTGAGTGACAGATCTATAATGTTTGGAGAGAGAGAGAGAGAGAGAGAGAGAGAGAGAGAGAGAGCGCGAGTGAGTGAACCTCCCTTGGACTAGCGGCTGGAGAGGTCAGTTCAGTAGGAAGAAAATCCTTCGAGTTTTCCCATGAAGAGGCTGGCGTAAGATGGAGCCATCCTTGTGCCCATAGTGGTGTAATGAATCTGGTAAAATAACTGACCCTTGAAACGGGGAAAAAAAAATTGTGGGTTAACACATTCACGCCCATCATCTGAGTGGCTATTTAAAGGGCTGGCCCAGCTATTCCAGCTGTTAGTGGCAGAGCAAACAACAACGAATTCTTTTCACAATAAGTTCTAAACGGAACAAGCTATGGAAACAAAATTTTCCACATACCTCAATGAAGTCCTCTAGTACCTCTGTAGGGTGTGGTAGGTAATGTCACACTTTCCTGGGTGAATGGGAACACTAAACATTCCAAAAAATAGCGTGTTTCACTAATAATTTTATTTTTGAAGCACACTTTGCACCTTCTTCAGGGGAACTTGTCTATATTTGATGGTGGAAACTTTAAGAGAATATACTCTTTTATCTTCGCATCTAACCTAAATGATTGATCCTTGGCCGGTGCCCTTTTTGGCGGCAAAATTGCAGGACGTTGACTTGGAGCTAATGACGTAGATGGAGCTGAGATTTCGGAGAGAGGTGACTGTACTTGTATGTCGGGTTCACTTTTTACCCCGTTTGAGAATTGCCTGGTGTTCCTTTAGGACTTTTGGTACACCCCTATTCGACCGTATTGTTTCACATACGGCAGTGTTCTGTTCCCGTAATTGTTTCACGGGTCAAACGCTATTTGTAATAATTGTCCATATAGACTGTATACCCCTGGCCAAGATAATTTTCAAGCAGCTGAAAAACTGTGCTTTGTAAATTCGCATCACTTGCATAATTTATATTGTCCCAACACGCCATGGTTATACTTCAGAACGCGACTATACACACGCTTGTGCTATCACAAACCAACTACGCAGCTAGTTGTGCGAGCGCTGGGCTACCTTCAGAAACAAAACAAAGAAAATGCATTGGGAGGGAAAATCGCTGTGGCCATGTGGTTTTCGGTGAGTAGAAACATTCATAAGGGTATTACTTTCATCTCTCTCGCACATATTTGTGACCAAAATAGATCCCAGCTGCGTAGGAATGGCTCGAGTTCAAGGTTGCGCTTATCCGGGCTAACTCGGATGCGGTCCACAGCATGGTGACGCGCTATAGGCAATAACTCGGATACGGGCGTGAATGTGTTAAGATGTATTGTGCGAGGTAGGTGAGGAAGCTAGTGTAAGGCAGAGCACTGGGTTACCATTGTGTTCAAGAAGGACTCAATGGCCCTAAGAGTGTATGCATGAGAGGTGTTGGTGTAAAGAAAAGTGACAAGACAATCAAGAAAATGACCCGGTATCACAAATATAAGAGTCAAGAGAATGTAAGAAACGAAGGTGCTGATCAACCAATGCAAAAAATGCGTTCCATTAAAGAACCTTGGCTGGACATAATGGGGCACCCTGGATTGTTGGCCTTGTGTATTTTGGAATGGAACTCAGGAGAACAGGGCTGGTTTGGGATGAAGAGACTGATAAGAGGATTCAGACAAATTCTCATGTGGTCCACAAGTTTGAAGTAAGTGGCTAAGTTCAAAATGTGATCTTGTGTGGAGTCTTGGTTGAGGGGGACATGTGCGGTAGAGTTAGAGTGTTGACGTAGGGCCTCACGGTTATAATCTTGGTGGTTCATGAAGACTGTGGTCATATATACTGTAACCAGAGCAGAGCATTTGGAAAACAAATGATAGAATATATGCAACCAATGTACACAATTTGTTGCTGCAGTGTTCAGACATGTGGGGAGGACAGTGTTTTTGGAATAAAACTGGACTGCGACAAGGAAGTGTGCTGTCATTACTGTTATTCATAAGGTTATGGTCAAAAGTGAGAATGACAGAGGTAAAATATGGTGACAGGGAGATGAAGGTAATGCTGTTTGCAGACAATATTGTGGTGTGGGGAATGAAGTACAAAGCAACTCGACATGTTGAGCGAGATTATTGAAAATTATGGAACGAAAATCAGTGTGGAATAGAGTAAGACTAGATGAGAAAGAATTATAAATACTAAAGGGACCAAGTCTTGAAATTGTAGGAAGCAAATTGATTCAGTATGCAGGCTGGACATGGAGATCAGTAAAATGATTCAGCAGGGAAATGCATTCTACCAGTGTGAAAAACATGGTGTGGAGGAAGGAAGTACCAGTGAAATGTAAAGAGGTGATGTACCAGATGTACTACTGCCCATGTACTGAAATATGCAGAAGAGACCTGGACACTGACAAAAAGACTAGAATACAATCCAACCAGTGAAATTAAAATTTTAAGAAGTATGATAGGAAAGGAAGGACAGAGGAAGAAATGAGGACATTAGTAAGGAAATGGGAGTGGAAAAATTTTACGACAAGATAGAGACAGATTAACTTAGATGGTTTGGACACGTTAAGAGGATGGAAGAGGGATGGATGCCGAAGCGGATGATTGACACCCAGATAGGAGGTAGGGTAAGAGGGAGATCCAGACGAAGGCGGTTGCAAATGATCAAGAATATATAATTAGAAGAAACCTGGATTGGAACACAAAGGAGGAACAATGGTGGTTTGACAGAGGAAGATAGAAAGGTGCCATAAACATCCCAACTTTGCAGGAGCTGGATGAGGGAAATAGAAGAGTAATAAGAACAGAACGTAAAATCTAATTTCATTTCACCCAGATTTTCAAGCACAAGTGTCATTGCTACTCTCCTGTGCCTCGTCTGGGAGTAAACTATTACATGTATTTTTGGAAACAATTTTGCAAACGATATTTTCATGTCTATATCTTGACTTTTCTCTGATTCAGCACCCACTAGGTTGGGATATATATGCCGCCTTTCCATCTTCCTCTGTCGAACCACCATTGTCCTGCCTTAACTGTGTTCCAATTCAGGTTTCTTCTAATTATACTATTCTTTATCATTTCCACCCACCTTAGTCTGGATCTCCCTCTTGCCCTACCTCCTATCAGGGTCTCTATAATCCACTTGGGTATCCTTCCTTCTTCCATCCTCTCTAACAGTTATGGTCTTAATAATAAACTGTGAGCCGGGTTGAGTGGCTCAGATGGCTGAGGTGCTGCCTTCTGACCCCAACGTGGCAGGTTCAATTCTGGCTCAGTCCAGTGGAATTTGAAGGTGCTCAAATACATCAGCTTCATGTCAGTAGATTTACTGGCATCTAAAAAGAAATAACGGACAAAATTTGGGCACCTCGGTGTCTCCGAAAACCATATAGTTAGTGGGGCATAAAGCAAACATTATTATTATTATTATTATTATTATTATTAATATATTATTAATAAACTCTGTATAATTTTTATACAGAGTTACTGTGCAATCTGTTACCAATAAACCATGCACCTCCAGTGTATACATTTGTTATAATTATGCAATGAATTGCTTATGCAAACCAGGACCCTTGTATAAGCATTGTACTGATCAAGTGGCTGCATAGTTTGGATCACGTATCTATCAACCTGCATTCGGGATATAGTGGGTTCGAACCCCACTGGCGATAGACCTAAAGATGGTTTTCTGTTTCCCATTTTCACATCAGGCAAATGCTAGTGCTGTACCTTAAGGCCATGGTTACTTCCTTCCCACTCCTAGCCCTTTCCTATCACATCATTGCCATAAGAGCTGTCTTTGCCGGTGTGACAAAGAAAACTATATTTAAAAAAAACTGATGCACAGGGGTGAGCAACTAAAAATGAAACTACGATCAGTGTATATTTTAGTGGTATTTATTGCCTGCAATAACAATTGTGGTAAAATATTCAACATATCTATTGGAGAAGTACATTTTGAAAAATGGAAAATGATTTGTCCCGGATATTTTTAATATAGTAGACATAAATCATTAAGAGGTTTTAAAGGATAGAAATTTTCGCATCATAAATACTAAGAGAGTGGCCCATCTCTCACGTAAAATTGAATATCTATTTATGAAAGTGTATGCTTGAGTTGTAATTAACAGTCAAATTATGGAAGATCCAAGAAGTAGCTCTATATCTTATGAATTTTCAAGTTCTCACAGCACTATGCACGTGGGCACATAACAAGTTTAGTAGTTCATTACCAGCGTCAATTAGTACTAGTGAGAATAATATACTACAGAAATACGTTTATTATTGTTCAATTCTTGTTTATTCAAACATTTTACTGTAACTTTTCTCTCTTTTTTTATCAACAGACACAAGATGATTCCACTGATCTTCATGGCAAGAGTCAACAGACTGCAGCACATATTTGTCGCAGATCAACAGAATTTTTAAGATGCCATCTATAAATGCTGAACAGGAAGAAGGAACCTTGAAGTTTAGAGAGTTTAGGAATGTCATACATGCAACTGACTGCACTTGTATTGGACTGAAAAAGGTGTCAGGAGAAGTATCACAGTACTGCATCAATGGGAATGGACGTATTTTTCCCCTCAATGTTCAAGGAAAGTGTGACAACATATCTTTGCGCATAAGGGAAACACAAAGTTATTAAAAACTATTTAAAATAGTATGTGCTTGGTCCACTTGGAATTCGCTGATGAAGGGAATGTACTATTTTCTTGAAACGTGTATGAATACATTATTTTCAATTGTGAAAGTGTATTGACAAGATGGACTAAGCATACATACTATTTTAAATAGTTTTTAATAGCTTCAGACAAGTTGTTACAGGAACAAATACAAACACCTAATATGGTTAAGTTTATCAACAGTACGGGAAATACACACGACACCAGAATATTTTTCAAAAGTTTGATTAAACAAGGTTTTGAGAGGGGTGAATATAAGGGACATCTTTTGAGAAATTTCTCTATAGGGAAAAAGTATTACTTAACATTCAGTTATATGAGGCCCATTTTGTTGCTTCTTCCTCCTTTGTCCCACTAGAATGGAATTCTTTTCAAAATTTCAATGATAAAATTGCATACCTACTTGTAGATAAACAGAACAAGTTAGTTAACAAAACTAATGCACTTAGGCGCAAATAGTAATAGAACCGATGGTAATTCTCCCTTGTCTATGGATTATAATCGGGCCCATTCAACCATCCCCGAATTTCAGGAGCCTGTTATCAATCTTTCCAAGATCCATTTCAATAAGTCGGAAATAAGAGTTATGGAGAAAGGTTCCAAATTCAATTCGCCCATTGAATTCAAACTCAAGGATGTAATCACAATCACGGCGGAAGCTGAAAATGCACTATAGAAGTTACCGATCGAGAACCAAACAGACTAGATTCAATATTAAGACAAAACAAGTAACAACAAAGTTGGTGTTCCTTTACATCACAATCAAATAATAGGATCATTGAAACAGTAAATTAAGGAGAATGATGTGATTTTGACCATGGCAGACAAGGGGAATGCTACGGTCATTATGAGTAAAGAATCAGCCATACAGAAAACCAAAACTTCTTTTACAGAGAATTCGTTCATAAGACTTAAAAGCAACTTCTTAAACGATGTTCTTTCATTCTCAATGAAAGGGAGTCTCAAAAACTCATTAATATGAACCTGGTTATCCCCACGGCTAGGGCACTATCGACTGTGCATAAAGAGAATATACCTATAAGACCCATCATCAGTTTCAAAAATAGTCCCATATACAAGACGTCTAGATTTATACACAATTTTAAAAAATAACAGATTTGAGGGTAATAAGTCTTATGAATTCCAAAGAATTTTGCGATCGTACAAAGACTTAAAAATACAATCGGACCAGAAGATTTATTCATTTGATGTCAAAAAGAGGTTCTCGAATATTCCGGTATCAAAAACAATAAATCTTGTACAGAACAATGTACTTAAATATAGTAATTTAAGTAGGCAAGAGGTAGCGGATTTTATTAATATCTTGGAGTTCATCACTGCTAATAATTATTTCAAATTCAATGGTCAGATTTATAAACAGGGAGGTCTTCCCATGTGCTTTGGGGATTATGACTGAAATTTACATGGATTTTCTCAAAAATAATAAAATCAACAACATTAAAGGAATAATATTTTAGGTTGAGATACATGGATGACAAGTTTACAATAATTGATCACAGCATTACTAATGGAGAGAAGGTATTGGAACAAGGTAATATGGATTCACAGATTAAATTTTCTTTTGAAAGTGAGAATAATAAAGCATGAAGTTTTCTTAATATTACATTCATTAATGACTCCAATAAATTTAGATATAAAATATTTAGTAAACCAGCCTGCCTGGTGGCCATGATCGTTAAGGCGCTGAAGTCTAAACGGTCTGACACCGAGGTTAGCCGGTTCGAGTCCTGTTGGTCGAAAAAATATTCACCATCAGAATGTTGGCCGGCAGGATAGGGGAGGTGGTGGTATACAATTTCTAATCACTAGATTGTGTGCCAAAAGCCTGGATTAAATTCCAAACCTCTCCACAGTGCTCATATGGAGTGAGGGCATATGACGCTGTTGGTGATTCGTCTGTCGGATGGGGACGTTAAGACTTGAGCAGACCCCTTGGTGCTATTCGACAGGAGTAGGCTATGTGCCGGCACTGGGTTTCACCCTTTCCCTACTATCATATATCGCGTCATTCATTTCATCTCATTAACTCCTCCGATGAGGTTGACGTCAGGAAGGGCATCCGGTCATAAAAGCCCGCCACGACAGATTCATCTCACCTCATACCCGACCCCGTAAGGAAACGGGACATGGGTTAGACAAATATAAAATATTTAGTAAACCCACTCAAACAGTGAACAAGATTCCATGCACCCGGCAGCACATAAGGCCTCCTTTTATAGTATGATTAATAGGACTTATAGTATACCCATGTTAGAAGTAGATCGTAAAAATGAATTGGATACTATTTATTCAATACCTAAAAGTAACAGGTCAACAAGCAGGTTGTGGACAAAATTATTAGCAAAGTCGGGAAGAAACAGTCTTCGACATTAACTAAATATAATAAAAAGAAAGAAGACAGTTACGCTCTTTTCACCTACAGTCATAGTAAAACCTATAACATTACGAATGTTTTCAAGGAACGTAATATGAACATTTCTTTCAAGACAACCAATAACAACGCCCATCCTTTTCATAATTAGCACACTATTAATAAAGTCAATAATAAATTCCAGAAATCAGTTTACAAATTAAAGTGCCAGCAATGTCCTGCAAGTTACACTGGACAGACAGGCCGCAATTTTATCATAAGGTATAAGGAACATGTTAATGTGTGTAAATGAAGCAGATTCTTGGCAATGGGTTCTCATATGGTTGATACCAATCGTACATTTACAGACATAAAGCAAGACCTTCAAATTCTCCAGTTAAAAAGGGAATCTATTGAATTATTTTTGAAAACATTTTTATAAAAATTGATAAAAAATGCAACCCGACTTATAATAATGAAATATCGGAAGAAATCAATATACTTTGCGGAGATAATCATTAAATTCTTTACATGAAGGCACGTAAGTGATGCATTACCCCACACCTCTCCCCTCAAATCAAACTCCACACAATCTCCCCTCCTCCTGAACAACCTTCGAGGACTGCACTCTGTTAGCTTCAACACTTTATGTGAAGTCGACGGCAGAGGATGAGCAAGGAGGTGAGTGACCAAATGGGCACACAATGAAATTTTTTCATTAGTTCATATTTCTTTCCTTTTAGGCACATATTGTCAACAACACAGCCCCGAGTTCAACTTGCATCATTCAACATAAGTCCACCTTTCTTCAACTCATCACAACAAGCTATTTTAATGTGGCATTCACACTATTTATGTACACATTCAAGAACATGTACAATATGTTCACAATGTCAGGATAACTATAAGATTAATTCGCATAGGCACTCGTGTTGTATTATATTTGTGCCATTCCACGCATGGAAAGACATTTTAACCTGTGCAATAACTGGACTTTATGGTTCACATAATGTTCATGTTTGTATTATTTTAAGATTCAAGGATGACAAGATGCTAATACGCCATGTCACAAGATTCATAGACTTTATTCACTAATTTTAATGTGTCCTTACCATATTTCCAATGATTTTGTGTTACTGAAGATGTTCCATAAGAGGACGAAACATGTATCAATATAGTTTAACGTAGTTTTATTAATAAAGACAATTAGGTTATAGTAAAGGTGGAACATTTGTTTTTAAGATCTTCACAAGTTGATCATAATTAGGTACTTCAGTATATGACAGTGCAATGTGTAATTTTATCTAGTTGTGACAACTTTAAGACTATGTCTGAAATGCAACTTAAGTCGTGGATGTCTTATTTTGAAAAGATGCCACATAGTTTGTTCAAAAGAAGTAAAATACGTTGGCAGAAATACTTCTGGGATGATCCAGCACTTAAAAACACATCAATGCAGACGAATCATCACAGAGCACCTCTGGTACGGTCTGCATCACCAAAGCTACCCTGTCCACAGTTGTGAGGTACTCAGGTAGGTGTACATTCTATCTACAGTTATTAACAAATTATACAGGTTATTCAGCTAAGAAGTCCACCTGAAATACCGTATTTCACGGCATAATCGTCGCACTTTTTATACCAAAATTTTCGAAAAAAATTCTAGGGTGCGACCATTATATGATGAATATTTAATACCAGTATTTGTATTACTCAAAAAATGTATTTATAACTAAATTGTATTTGATACAAATTTAAGATGCACGTAATACTCGCGTTTATACATTAAAATAATTAAAATAGTCTAAAACAAATTTCATAATTTTTCGCAACAATTCGGCGAACGTTTTTCCAACCTGAAAATAAAAATGAACGTATTAAGTTAATTTGTCATTAATTTGAGTATTAAAGTTAAAATATTACACTTGCAAAAAATTATCGCTTTGTTGTGAAATGCGGACTTACCGGTACGCAATTTATTCCAAATCTTCGGTGTCGCTATCGCAGGTTTCGCTATCTGATGCGCCGTCCTCGCCTCTGTTAATACCAGTATCAGATTCTTCGTCTCCCTGCCACACTGCGTCATCTTCGGAACCGTCTAGTGCATTCGAAATCCCAGTCCTTTTGAAGCTCTTGGAGACTAGTTCAGGTGGTATAAGATCCCAACTCTTCTTCACCCACGAGCATAACAAGTCCAAGGGTGGACGCCTGATATTTCCGGCGGGCGTCAATTGCTGATCGCCGCTCATCATCCACTCGTTGTAAAATCGACGTAAGTGGTCTTTAAAGGGTTTATTAACACATACGTCTAGTGGCTGCAAAGCAGATGTTAGGCCACCAGGAATGACTATCTGTCGTGTCTTATTTGTAGTGAGAATTTGCTTCACTTCGTTCACGAGGTGATCTCTGAAACTATCTAAAACAAGCAGAGCTGGTTGTTTTAGTAGTGCACCAGGTCTTCTATTCCACACAGTTTTAACCCAGTCCAGCATGAGTTCTACGTCCATCCAACCCTTTGGTTGCACTCGTACATGAATTCCACGGGGAAACTGTATATTCTTAGGCATCATTTTCCTCTTGAAAATGATGTAAGGCAGCAACTTTCTCCCGTCAGCTGTAATGGCTAGCATTGCCGTGCATCGCAACTTCTCACTACCGCTGGTTTTCATTAATACACTCCGTGATCCTTTTAGCGCAATAGTGCTGTTGCGAGGCATATCAAAAAAGATTGGAGTCCGATCGGCATTACCGATTTGAGAAAGCAAGTACGAAGTTTCCTTGCGCAAACGTATGACAAATCGGTGAAAATTAACAATCTTGTCCATGTAATCAGCAGGCAACTTTTGGCTTAGTGTTGTTCTCCTTCGGACTGACAGATTGTGTCGTCGCATGAACCCCTTAATCCACCCACGAGTCGCCTTAAACTGAGTTACCGGTATGTTGTGTTTGCGTGCTACCCCCTGTCCCTTAATTTGTAACATTTCATATGATACACTGCAGCCATTGTTACGTATTTCACTGATGTACCTAAACACTTCTTCGTCAATTATAGGAAACTTCCCTGTTTTAGGACCTCTAAGCGCGCGTCTAGAAGGGTTTGTGCTTTTTAGCTTGTTTTTTTACTTTCCGCCAGTCACGCACCAACTTTTCACTCACAAAAATTTTCTTTCTGCAGCTCTGTTCCCGTGCTGTTCAGCGAAGGCAATTACGCTTAGCTTGAAGCCCGCAGAATAGTTTCTATATTTACCCATAATCGCTTATAAATGCTTCACACGTTAATGTTTTGCGATATAAATGACTTTCCGTAATTGTTCACTATTAAAACAAATTATTTCTGCAAACACCCAAAACACAAATTAAAAACTTAAATTCTCACGCACACATGTCTACAGTAATCACGTAAATCTGAAACAAATAAATGCATCTGTGATCTGTCCATTCCAGAGCAGCCAATACTGTTAGGCAGCAAGGAAGCATGCAACAATTTATCAGTTTAGCTCGTTGGTTGCGACACACTACTGCGCTTTCGCAAAGCTTGCAAACCGGAGCTCTAGCTAGCGCGGTGTAAATCTACTGTATAGTTGACTGTATTCCGAGACGTCAGCAACAAACATTCATTTTTTTCAATTTCTTTTAAACATACGGTAATTAGGTTAATATTTCTTCCCAGTTATTGATGATTTTACATTACATTACTGACGAGTTTATAAAATAAAACTTTAATAGCATTGGATAATAATTATCTTGACTGCTTGGATAAAAGTTTTCATCCCATGCCCGGACACTTATGACGTAGTAGTAAGATAAGAGTCTAGCGATGACAACTGAGACATCGTAAATAATTCGGCTGAATAATTCCGTGGAAATCTGCGTTATCGTCTTGGATTTCACTTCGTGCGCAATAACACAGGAGCCGGCCCCATGGTGTAGGGGTAGCGTGCTTGCCTCTTACACGGAGGCCTCGGGTTCAATTCACGGCCGGGTCAGGGAATTTTACCTGTATCTGAGGGCTGGTTCGAGGTCCATTCAACCTACCTAGCCGGTATTTCCTGGCGACGTTGCCGATAAGCGATAACTTACAGCCTTACATATTTCAAATGGGAACTCATAATATGTAGGTGGTGAATAAATAGTACACTGTCTCGCGACCACGTTGTCAAACTGCCGATAGTCTACCGGTAAGCCATGCGTCGTACATATACCGGTATTATTTATTTATACGTTGTGCAACATGTCGCAAACGTGACTGTGTTGCCAAATTGCCCATAAACCATACACGTATTTAAATTGCGCATTCATGTGCAACTTACGTTGCAGTTCCATTTACCTTTTAACCAGATTAATGAACAAAATTTGGACGTGCGACGATTATGTAATTAAAGGTTTAAAGTCCGATTTTTGTATTGAAAATAAAGGATGCGACGATTATGCCGTGAAATACGGTAACTCTGGAACAATTTAAGATATTAACATTCTGTATTCACTTTCGTTAATGGTATTAAGGAGCTCACAGTTCAACATGCAGTAATTTCCTACACTTTTAATAAAATTTATTGGCACACACACGTTTCCATATGAGAACTGCTGATGGTATACTACGAAGCTTACACTTGCAGTTACTGGGACGTCGCACAGCTTATGGCACATGAGAATCAGTCTCGAGAGCGTTGCCCGTCACCCCTGTCGAAAGAATTGGAGCAAATTCCAGGCATTTTAGATTACACGGTCCACTCGTGTAATGGTGGTTGCATATGTAGCAAAGTACTGTACATCTTTCTCCATCTCAAGTTCAAATAATGCACACCTCTAGTATCCTGGCAGGTGTACGTCCTATCTACAGTTATTCACAAATTATGCAAGGTTATTCAGCTAAGATGTTCACCCCAAATAAGTTGTGAACAGTTTAAGATACTGACATTCTGTTTTCACTTTTGTTAATGGTATTAAGGGGTTCGTAGTTGAACATGCAGTACTTTTCCAGACTTGACAAAATTTATTGGTTCGCACATTTCTATATAAGAACATTATTTCATGCAGTAACTGCTGATGACATACCATCAAGTTTACACTCTTAGTTACTGAGATGTTGCACAGCTCGCAGTACAGGAGAATCGATCTCGAGATCTGTGAAGTCAGTCTCGAGAGAGAGCATTGCCCACCATCACTAGAAAGATGTTCCAGAGTATGAAAACATACATTCAAGTTTTTACTTTAGGGTTAGTATCAGTCTCTAAAACCCAAACCTGCATTGTAGCTGCAGTGCTAAATAACATTGCTGTTGACAAGCTTGAAGGAAGACCATAGCAAACCTGCAATTATTCCTGAAGAACCTTTCACACTCCAGCCTCGAAAGAAGTGTAGCAGTGTTAAGCTTTTGCTTTGTTTTCACTCCACACTTTCTTTCAGTACCTGCCTTTTGCATCTTTCCTCACATTCCACAGGTGGCAGATTTTCTTTTTGAATGGAAGAGGTTGATGGGGTATTTTTCTTCAACCCTGTCTTTCATCTCATTTCTTCTGATTCTGAAGTTTGCGAGGTAATGCTGTCAAAGTAACTTATTAACGACTGGTTTTGAAGAAAATTGTGCAAAATAAAAAAAAATTTTAAAAAAAGATTGAAATTACAAATGTTTCATTTATTCAGTCTTTCTTTTAAATGACAATAAATTAAAGATTTAATATACAGGGTGAACAAAAAATGCCGCACGTGGAGGTCGGCATGCGGTTCCTCACCGAAATTCACGACAAAAGTTTATCTTGCAAAACTTCATAGAAATGCGAGTTAAGAAACGAGGCTCTGGCAACACTAACAGCGTGCAGCGCGGCCAAGCACAGGTCGCATGAACTCTGCGCTCTGCCAGAACTGTCTCATTAGCTCAGTGAGACGAGGTAATACCATTAATGCATGTTGTGCAGAAGCGCCGATGTTCGAGTCGCGTTCGTGCCAATTTTTTCAGTTAATGTATCAAATTGTATCCAATGTACACCTCCACTATGCAATACACTTTGTTCTGTCTTACTGTTACCGTTACCTTTATTTAAACATTCAAACATAACATTAACTTCTTACAGACGTAAACGACCACTTTGTTTCGTCCATGGCACAAATAAAGCCAATGTGTAGAACATAATAGTGGATACAGTAACATCGTCTCTATCCAATGCGGTACAAGGAAACAATTACACTACAAGAAGTAGGCTACACTGGATTGCCCATTATGCTACGCACAATAATTCCATAGTGTACGTGTGACGTCCAGTCTTATCTTCACAGAGCCGGTACGTACACTTACGAGCAACATTCACTTCACAGCAGATGTTCAAAGTGACCACCATGCATTTGCAAACACTTCACCACTCACTGGAGCATACTTTGCCGGACCCTATGCAACACACCTGCATCCACCATTGCCGAACCAGCATGCATGCGAGCTATTAGGTCTTGTACATCCATGGGTGGAGTACTATAAACATGTTCCTTTAAGTGTCCCCACAAATAATCTAGTGGATTAAGATCTGGGGAACGTGGAAGCCAGAACATTGAACCTCTACGACCAATCCATTTCCCCAGAAACGCTTCATTTAACCAGTTATGCACAGTCATTCTAAAGTGTGGCAGTGCACCATCATGCTGAAACCATAGCTGTCGCCGAACACAAAGTGGAACATTTTCTAAAGTGTCAGTCAAAGTATTGCCCAGAAACGTACAATAGCGGGGCGTATTCAACTTGTCCGGCAATAGGTAAGGGCCTAAAAGCACTCCACCCACGATTCCAGCCCACAGGTTTATGCCAAACCGTGCCTAAAAGCCACGTCCACGGGTGACTTGGGTTGTGGTCAGACCAATAATGGCTGTTGTGATGGTCAAAAATACCTTCCCAAGTGAAGCTGCATTCGTCACTCCACATCACATTCTTTATAAAATGTTCATTATCTTCAACTTGTTGCAAAAGCCATTCACAGAACTGTACTCGAATGCGGTCTTCTGGCCGCTGGTGTTGAGTTAACGTGTAATGATTTTCAAGAATATCATCCTCTGTTTTGTAGAGTATGTCTAGTCCTTGGACGACCTCTATCCACTACTTCTGGACAAAGATTACGGTTTCCCGCAGGCGTTGCTCAAGGTGACGAAAAACATTCTTATCGGAATGGCGCCTTCGAGGGTACCGTGCTGCATACTCACAAGCAGCAGAAGCTTGGTTATCGGATGCACCCAACACTAAAAGCATACTGACCTATTAGTCGTTTGTGTACTCCATCAGGAAACCACCCTACATGCACTTGATAGGACCAGTTATGGTTGTGCAATGCGTGGTTAGTTGACTCATGCATTCAGTTGAATGGATCACACTCATGTGTTCGACTACTGTCATGTGACAAGAGCATGTCATGCTTACAAATGCAATTACACGACGGGACCCGACGTCACACACACAAAATTAAAAAGAAAAAAAAAAACCCTCACAAATTTGAGCCATAGCTCCATGGTCCACATGGGTTTGATAACCCAGCCGTCAACTCAGTAAGCTGCAATGGCGTGATGATGCACGTTTCTCTATTACATTCCGATGCGCTGCAGGATGTGACAGTGTTGCCAACTTCTCGTTTTAGACTTTTTTTTCCAACAGCACCAGATCCAATTAGGCTATAGAAACTTTTGTCTTGCAATGGGATGAAGAATCCCATGCCGACCTCCAAGTGGAATACTTTTGTTCACCCTGTATTTACAGCTGATTTACGGGCACATTTGCTTTAAAGGGAGAATCTCCATTTTTAATAGTATGTACTTTTTGCCTTTTGCTTTCTTTCCTCAAATTTCACATATGCTTGATGCTCTCATTCTGATTTCAATCTTGTGCTGAATATTCCTCATTTTTAATAAATGTTCATCTTGCTCCTTTACGAGAACAGCTGATCTCTCCTCTGCAACCTTTTTAAAAGACAGCTCATAATTTTTACTTTCCTGGAACCAAAAAATATGTTAATGTAAGTTCTTGGTTCAAATGAGGTAAAACATTGGGGGAGGGGTGGGAAGACATGAAATAACACTGTCAGATCATTGAGGGGAAAAAGGTTTAAATCACATATTTAAACCAGGCAATTGATTACTTTATAAGGAATATGGCACTTAATATGAGGTAAAGCATGAACATTAAAAATTTATCAAAAGAGGAAAAGCAAAGGGGTCAATATACAAGGTGGAAAAAAACTATTCCAAGACATTTGCTTACTACAATACTCGTTTCACAATCCAGCCTCGAAGGGCTAAGAAGCATAACACTTAAGCTTTTGCTTTGTTTTTACTGCACACTTTCTTTCAGTAGCTGCCCCTTTATCTTGCATCTTCCCTCACGTTCCACAGGTGGCGGATTTTCTTTTTCAATGGAAGAGGTTGATGGGGTAGTTTTCTTCAACCCCGTCTTTCATCTCATTTCTTCCGATCTCACAAGTTCCCTCCAGTGTCGCCTCGTCTCTGGGCAGATCAGGAGCATGGGAAGAATCTTCCTCACAGTCCACTACTACCTGGAACTGTAAAGTCATTAAAATCCTATTAACTAAAAGTAGTGAAATCTCTAAGAGGGAGAGAGAAGAAAAGAGGTAAGCTGCTGCTTTCATACTCCTTAGCATCCTCTAGGAACTCTAGCAGTATCATTTCCATAACTTCAAGAACTCCTTTAATGGGACTAGGAGGTTCTGATCTAACCCCCTGTTTGGGATAGCCTGGCAATACTCTGACATGGCTCTTTGCCTACAGTTTTATGCATCACCATTACTGTTTCAATTCGGCCAGACATCTTTCATGTTTGTTGAACTCTGCCAGTCTTCAAATAAAACAGAGCAGATATGAAAGTGCAAAAAAAAATACTGACCAAGATTGAGAAAACCAAAGTAATACAGTACATGCTTAAGAGATACCAATTCATACTGACCATTCCACCTAGGGCATTCTGTACACATTAAAAAAAAGTTTTAATGCTCACCTCCTATAAAATGTATTCCAAGCAGTGATCTTTGATTCATCTGTGTTTGTATCAGCCCTTTTGAATTCCATTATTTCTACATAATTCTTTAGAACGTCTTACAACAAATTCCGAGAAGAAAAACAAATTTTCTTCACACATCAGAGATATGAAATACTTTTGCTACGACTTTAGCTGTAATTGGTATAACTAGTTTAAGACATGTCACAATTAAACTTTCTTACCTTTACCGTGCTATCCCAGTTAGGAGCTCTTGATCTTTTCAAAGGCTTTTCCATTTCTTTTGTAACATTCATTACACGAGCAAACTGTAGAAATTTTGTCAAATATAAGTGAATTACCTGCTGACTTTCACCTCGTGTTACCACTGCCTTTTCAATGTACACAGTTTATTCGTGCTACCTCACAGCATCTTGGAAGTTATATTTCTATATAACCAGCAATAATCATAAAGGTGGTGTACGTGATGAAATAAGTCAGTGAACTGCAGGAAGAGATTCCTAATGCTTGCAATAAGTGTACACGAGTGGTATATTAATATTATGCCTATCCCACATTTATTACAAAGAAAAAGCTGCATTAGTTATTCAGGGTTTATTCAATGTATAGATATATAGGTGTTAAACAACTGTAGTAAGACTAAGTCATACGATTCCTCTGATAATGTTTGTCCCAAATCTCATGAAATTTCGCCTAGTGGTTTAGAAGTGATGTCATATCGGAAGGCAGACATACATCATTTAACTTATATATTATTGCAAGAATAATGAATAATTTCCTCAAACTAAGACACTAAAGTACATCAACAATAACTTGCTAGAATAATATGTAAATGCATTCAACAAATTGCACTTATGATAAAATACCAGATGCAACTGTGGAGCCCAGTATGCTGCTCAAAGGATTTTGCAAGTAACTAACCACAGACAGGAGAAGAACAATTTAATTTCAATTTATAATCTATTCTAAACGACAGGCTTCGGCAGTCGGCAGAATTCCTATCCTTGCTGCTAGATGGGGCCTTCATTCCATTCCTGACATGGTCAAATGACTGGGAACAGGCTGGGATTTTCATTTTCAAATTTCTAAAATTCCTTATTAAAATGATTAGATTGTCTTACCTGTTTCTGCTGCAGTAGAAGACAGAATGGAAGAAGGTGGAGATGGTGAAGAGTAGGATGAGGGCTGCCCCGTAGACAACTGCTGACCAATATTGAGGCCAGCTATGAGCTCGCTGGACCAGCATAATTCCTGCCATGACACTTGGGCCCACCCAAACCTAAAGAGAATTCAAAATATTGCTCTAACTTTATAATATCCAAAATGTAGTATTTTTAAATTTATTCAGAACACAGGAAAATTTAAATAGTTCTACCTGCAGTGGCATTAGATATAAATTTTTTAATGAAATACTACTTAAGTACTATAAAATGAGATCCTTATTTCAAGACTATCCAGTATGCAGATGATTTAATATTAGAACTGCTTTAAATTTTATTCTATTTCCAAGAAAATATTTCTTGACTTGTGGCCACTGCAACACCCATTCTTTGGAGTTTCCAACCAGGGTGATAACAGCAGAGGTGATTTTCTATTTGTGAAAATTTGTGAGGTACAAAACGTTGATAAGTAACATTAACTTATTGGTATAAGGCTTGTGTTTTAAAGATAATGGGCAACTTGATGCTTTTGGGGTGTAGCCCTACAGACCTGGAGAGGGTGGCACTGATGCTAATTTCATAAGATAATCAGTTAAAGAGGAAATGACACAGAAAGAAACATTACTGTAGCAGATGATCTAAATTTACCCAATGTCACTTGAGAAGGTAATGCTAGCGAGTGTTGTGTGTCTCTCCTCCGCGCCTGCAAGCTCCACAGCCCGCCTGGCATCGACGTTTCGAGAGACCACGGGGTGGAATGCACTGCTCTGATGTAATCGTCTGTGACGTCAGCCAGCACTATAAATGGAGCAACGTTTCCGTCTCTCGAGGCACTCCTACAGTGTCCAACGACCAGACTACACTGCAAGTCAAGACACGGAGGTTCCCTCTTAAATAAGTGTTCTGAACAGGTGGACTGATTCTGGCCGGGAGGTTTCACCTCAGGACATTGCGTCATGCATCCTGCCTCCCGTAGCACCATCGAGCATCCTATCCAAGCATTCTGCTACACACACAAGTCCCCTACAAGTGCTCCGACTTCAATCCAAGCATTCTGCTATTTATGAACCTTAACGCAAGTTCCTTGCAAGTTCTACGCCTCCTACTAGCATTCTGCTAATACGGACTTTCTACAAGTTCCACTTATTATACTAACTACAGATAATTTCGAACTATCAAGGACATTCCTTCATTTGAGCAGACTATCTTATCAAGATAAGAACTGAATGCACATAGGAATATTAACTTGTATACATGCAAATACTCTTCAGACCCTCAGTCTACTACTTTATGTTGCCATTGAACATGTGCAGTTCATTAAACTTCAAGACAAGTTTCGTTCTTTTAGCGTACATATTGTATAAAAAATTTCAAAGCAATAAACTTTTATGTTGTGCCTTGTACATCGAGTTCCTTGTATACAACATAACAATATTGGTGATGAGGAAAAGTCACAAGCAGGTACCGCCAATACAACAATATTGGCGACGAGGAAAAGTCACAAGCAGGTACCGCCAATACAACAATATTGGCGACGAGGAAAAGTCACAAGCAGGTACCGCCAATACAACAATATTGGCGACGAGGAAAAGTCACAAGCAGGTACCGCCAATACAACAATATTGGCGACGAGGAAAAGTCACAAGCAGGTACCGCCAATACAACAATATTGGCGACGAGGAAAAGTCACAAGCAGGTACCGCCAATACAACAATATTGGCGACGAGGAACAGTCACAAGCAGGTACCCGCCAATACAACAATATTGGCGACCAGGAAAAGTTACGCGTACACACGCCAACAATATTGGCGACAAAAAAAGAACACATTACAAGTAGTTACGCCATATCCACAATATAGCGCCGAGACACAAGTTAGGCATGCCAACATTCTGCCAACATTTCGTATTTGTGCAGTGACATTCCCAGCGTACGCCCCATTTGAACTGAGGACATCAGGCCAACATTTCACGGCACGGACACCGCACCTGTTCTCCAGCGCATTCTCTCTGCGCTCGCTCTTTCTCACTCCCAGGCGATAGCTGAAGGTCACGCTTCCAGCTGGTTCCCCTACACACTGTTTCGAAAGTTGTGCTCACTCTCTCATCCGTCAACATGGCTAGTACGGAGCAATTAGCAGCTATATTGCAGGCTTTGCAGCAGCAACAGCAGCAGTCAGCATTGCTTACAGCCATACAGGCTCTCTTCATCCGCACAGAACACCACCGTCCCTGCCTTTTCTGCCTTCGACCCAGAGAAAGAAGAATGGTCAGTGTATTTCGCTCGCCTTCAACAGCACTTCATCTGCCACTCCATTAAGGGTGAGAAGTGACAAGCTCTTTTTCTCAGTTCTGTAGCAAATACTACCTGCGAATTACTGCAGAAATTAAGCCCCGAAGAACAGATCTCGGAAGTTCCTTTCGTACAGCTCCTAGCTCGCATAAATGAACATTATGCTAAGGATCCCCACATTGTAGCAGCTCGCTATAAGTTTTTTCAATGTAGAATTAAGCCGCAACAGACTCGCACAGAATGGATTGCGGAATTACGTGGCTTCGCCAAGAGTTGCAAGTTTATCTGTTCTAAGGATGGTTGTAGCACGCCCTACACTGATTCACTCATTCGGGACATGGTTATTCTCCATACTCTCCAAGACAAAGTTTGTTTCAACGCTGTCAAGAGTAGTAACCCTTCTTTGGAAAACGTACAGCGTATTGCCAGTCTATGAAATGACTACCAAGACTGCAGCTGAAATAGCTCTCAAATATGAAGTCGCTCACGTATCTCATACGGCCCGCCAGCATTCTGCTCCTTCGAACCGCCAGGTCAGCTCACTCCTTTCCAAGCGTTCCCGATGGGTTTATTCTCTCTCTTCTACGAAGACAAGCATTCCTAAGAAAACTCCTCAGCTCCTGCCTTCCTGCAGAGGATGTTTTAAGTATCACGAACGCCGTGACTGCTGCTTCTTGAAGTCAACCTGTGATCGCTGTCATAAAGTAGGACACATCAAGACTGTCTGTCAAAGTACGTCCCACCCTGCCAGTACTTATCCAGCGAAAACTATTCCGAAGACACGACAGGACATGGAAGTTGATCAAATCAACCTCATTCTTCCTACAAGAAATTCTAGTAAGATCATTCCGATCGCTTTCCCCGATCACTACTGATTTTCAATTAGATACTGGATCGCCGGTATCTATTATCAATCTTGCTACATATCACAACTTAGGATCACCGTCTTGCTCTCCTGCTGATGTCCAACTTGTTACTTTTAAGAGGAAGAAAATTGATATTAAGGGACAAATCACTATTCCAGCCAGATATAAAGATATTCATAAGGTCGTTACCTTACTAGTGGTCAATAACTACACTGCATCCAATATTCTAGGCATGGATATCTTCAATTTATTCGGCTTTCAAATACATGACGTCAATGTAGTCTCCGCCTTACAACTTACCTCTGGTCACCGATCTCCTAGAGCAATTTCCAGAAGTTTTCGACTACCTTAGGCACAGCCAAAGACTACACAGCTCATATCCAGCTGAAATCAGGAGCCAAGCCTCGTTTTTTCAAAGCGCGTCCAGTTCCACTTGCACTTCAGGATCAAGTTACTCAAGAATTACAGATATGGATAGCAGCCGGTATCGTAGTTCGTCAATTCCAGTCAATGGGCTACTCCACTCATCGTAGTTAAATAAGCTAATGGCAATATCCGCATTTGTGGTGATTTTCGCTCTACAATCAACTCTCAGATTGAAACAGACTTTTCCGATTCCCCGTCCTGAGGACTTATTTCGCCGTTTAGCCGGTGGACAGTTCTTCTCTAAAGTAGATCTCAAAAAAGCTTATCTACAGCTACTTTTGCACGACAAATCCAAGCAGTGCCTCATGCTGAACATCCCTCTTGGACTTCTACAGCTCCAGCGCCTACGTTTCAGTGTCTTCCTCTGCTGCGATTTTCCAGCGATATTTAGCACAGCTTACCGCCTCCATTCCCGGTTGTGCTAATTACCTTGATGACATTCTTGTGACCCGTTAAGATCATCAAGAGCACCTGCATAATCTGCGCCTGCTCCTCATCAAATTGAAAGAAAATGGCATATGTGCTAATCTCGCTAAGTGCACATTCTTTCAACCTCAAGTTCACTACCTAGGTCATATCATTGATAAGAATGGCATTCAACCTAGCGAACAGAACGTCTCTGCCATTGTCAACATGCCTGCACCGCAGATCAAACAGCTCCAATCCTTCATCGGAAAAGCGAACTATTACAACAAGTTCATTCCACGCTTCGCTTCAGTAGCAGCTCCTTTGAACACCTTACGCAAGAAAGGTGCTAAATTTCATTGGTCTCAGCAATGTCATCAACCATCAACAAGGCTCTTGTCCATGCTGTCAAGCTTACTCATTTTCAGCCCGGTAAGCTCCTCACTCTCGCCACGGACGCATCTGGTTATGGACTCTGCGCCGTTCTCTCCCAGAAGGATCGCCACGAACAAGAACGTCCTATAGCCTTCGCTTCCAAGACACTCAATGAAGATCAACGTCACTACTCTCAGATAGAGAAAGAAGCCTTAGCTATTATATTTGGTATTCGCCGTTTCAACGAGTATCTATGGCAACCATTTCCTTATAATCACTGATCACAAACCTCTTGTTCACTTATTCCATCCTGGTACTAAGATCCCTGAACATTCTCTAAGGAAACTTCAGAGATGGTCCATATTTCTTTCCGACTACTATCAGATTGCCTATCGTAGCACATCCCAGCATTGTAATGCTGATGCTCTCTCTCGCTTACCTGTAGGTCCTGATACTACTTTTGATTCTCAAGAAGTTTTCCCACTGACGCTACTTGTATCGCCAAAGCGATTGGTAAGGATAGTACACTAGCTACAGTTCGTACTTATATCCGCAACGGTTGGCCTCTTCACCACAAGCTTCCTACCAGCCTTGCACCTTATCGTCTTCAGCATCGTCTCATGACTCGTGCCGGAGTCATCCTATTAGAAACAGGCACCCTATTCCGAGTGGTTATCCCACTTAGTCTGCGTACACAAGTTCTCAACTTGTTACATGAAGGTCATTGGGGAATATCACGCACCAAGCAACTTGCCCATCAACACTGTTATTGGCCCGGTATTGACGCCGACATCGAGAAACTCATCCGCCACTGTGACCCGTGTCAGGTACATCAGAACGCACCGTCATCTGACCTCGCTCCATGGCCTCCTGCTACTTCTCCTTGGGAATGAGTACACAGACTTCGCTGGACCTTTTCTCAACTCTATGTGGCTCATGGTAATAGATTCTCTATCCAACTTTCCTTACGTCGTAGAAATGCATTCTACTACTACAGAAGCTACCATTCGCACACTTCAGAAGATTTTCACTACTGAAGGTTTACCTTAAGTGTTCATTTCAGACAATGGACCCCAATTTACTGCCACTAACTTCCAGAACTTCTGTACTCATAATGGCATTCGGCATATTCTGGCACCGCCTTTTCACCCACAATCTAATGGTGAAGCTGAATGTTTTGTCCAGACATTCAAGAAAAGCATGAAGAAAGCTGTATCTTCAGGTTTAATTAAGGATCAGGCATTGTTACAACTCCCAGGAAGATATAGGACTATGCTTGGTACCGACAACCTCACTCCAGCTCACAAGCTCCATGGACGTCCTCATCAAACTTTGCTTTCTTTGTTGCAGCCTCTTCCTGCCCAGCCGCAGCGCTCGCAACCAAAGTTCAACGCTGCCGACAAAGTATATGTCCGGACTTTCAAGTCCAATCCTCCCTGGATACCTGGTATCATCTGCCATACCTTGGGCCATCGTCTCTACGACATCCAGACCGCCGACAAACGCATCTGCTGCCACCAGGACCAGATCCGCCTCCGCTATCGTCCATCTCCTTCTGTTGATTCCTTTGTCACACCTAAGAAATCCATTGCAGAACGAGCTCTGGACCATTTCATCAACATGGATTCTTTTCAGGATGATTCTACGCTCTTTCGCCCAAACCAGGCTCCGGACAACATAGACACGGCCAACTCTCCAGCCCAGCATCACTGCTGCTGCCAGCGCCTTCACTGTATCACGCCGTACCGGCGTAAGTAGGAGGGGAGGGTGTTGTGTGCGTCCTCCGCGCCTGCAAGCTCCGCAGCCCACCTGGCATCGACGTTTCGAGAGACCACGAGGTGGAATGCACTGCTCTGACGTAATCGTCTGCGACATCAGCCAGCACTATAAATGGAGCAACGTTTCCGTCTCTCGAGGCACTCCTACAGTGTCCAATGACCAGACTACATCGCAAGTCAGACACGGAGGTTCCCTCTTAAATAAGTGTTCTGAACAGGTGGACTGATTCTGGCTGGGAGGTTTCACCTCAGGACATTGCCTTGTGCATCCTGCCTCCCGTAGCACCGTCGAGCATTCTATCCAAGCATTCTGCTACACACACAAGTCCCCTACAAGTGCTCTGACTTCAATCCAAGCATTCTGCTATTTATGAACCTTAACACAAGTTCCTTGCAAGTTCTATGCCTCCTACTAGCATTCTGCTAATACGGACTTTCTACAAGTTCCACTTATTATACTAACTACAGATAGTTTCCAACTATCAAGGACATTCCTTCATTTGAGCAGACTATCTTATCAAGATAAGAACTGAATGTACATAGGAATATTAACTTGTATAAATGTAAATACTCCTCAGACCCTCAGTCTACTACTTTATGTTAGCATTTAACGTGTGCAGCTCATTAAACTTCAAGACAAGTTTCGTTCTTTTAGTGTACATATTGTATAAAAATTTCAAAGCAATAAACTTTTATGTTGTGCCTTGTATATCAAGTTCCTTGTATACAATACAACAGACAGGAAGCATAATAACCGAACAGTAAATAAATTAATCTAAGGACAGCTAAACCAGAAAGTGATGGAACTAACTAGAGGGAAGAATATTTTATACATGGTGCTGGTAAGGCCAGATGAGCTCTATAAAGTAACTGATAGTAAGTGATAGGTGATATAAGTGATTATGAAATGGTTTCTTGCTGTTTAAAAATTAAAAAAAAGTGATAGAAAGGAATGTTGTAAAAGTAGAATTAATGGCAGTACCATATGGTTGGTAAGACAGATATGAGGAGTTAAAGTTATAATCAGTGGAAAATGATAAATAAAAATGTAAACAGCTTATGGGATGAGTTTAAATCAATTGTTGAGAAACGTGAAAACAGGTATGTACTTCTTGTTAATATGAAGAAGGGAAACATTTCGTAGGGTGACTTCTTGATAAATGGAATGTCAAACTGTGCTAGTATGGTGACAATAGGATGTAAATACCTCTCTTACCATTACTAAATCTTTTCTGGCTCGGTCTACAAAGTCGTAAATTTATTATGACCATGATGTTCATATTGAAGTAAATATTCCTATAGTACAATACATTATGCAATTCAGAAACAAGTCTAAATAAGAACTAAACATTTTTCAGGAATGGAAAAGATCCACTATGTTTGTCCAACCCTTGTCCAGTTTCTCTACGGGGTCAGGTATGAGGTGAGGTGAATCTGTTGTGGCGGGTTTGTATGACCGGATGACCTTCCTGACGTCAACCTCATCAGAGGAGTTAATGAGATGAAATGAATGAGGTGATGTATGATAGTAGGGAGAGGGCGAAACCTGGTGCCGGCACATAGCCTACTCCTAATAGAAGTTACATTAATTAAACCACCTTATAAATACATACATACATACATAAATAAATAAATAAATAAATAAATAAATAAATAAATAAATAAATAAATAAATAAATAAATAAATAAATAACTAACTAAATAACTAAATAACTAAATAACTAACTAACTAACTAAATAAATAATCATGAGTTTTAGTGAAAAAAGGAAAGGTATGTACTGAACCGTATCATATGGTGGTCTTAGGGCGATTAACGCCTAAGATCTATAGGCTTGTTCTTACAAATTGCACAAAATTGTGCTGATTATCCTCTTAGTTAATAATCAATATTACATCAAATTAAGATGAAATTTTAGATAGACATGTTTCGACCCGGCATAGGGTCATCCTCAGTAAAATATATACAATAAACTAAAAACATTACACAATATGAAGTGCTTGTTAAATTTTTTTCCTTAAACATAATTAAAAGTATGAGATAGTGGTCGTTAACAGTTTTGAGCTGGAGGCCTCTTTGTAATATTCTTATTGTCACCTGATACAGTTCAAGTGATATCTGTGTACTGTTGACTTAATTATAGTGTTTATTCATAAGCTGACATATGTAAGTTGTTACTGAAGTTGAACCATCTGTTTTCTAGTCTGCAAAAGGGATAAAAAAAAAGTCAAATTAAGAATTAAAAAATGGGGACTTGATAGGAAACATTTAAGGTAAGTTTTGATGAACAAAATTAACTTTTGTTACGTGGCCCGCTTTTATTACCCGTGTTCTCCAACTACGGAGTTCAGCTCTCTACTGACGTGCTCCCGCAGTCAAAACATGCGACCTACTGTTAGGAGGTAGTGGAGTGGGGAAATTGGGCGGGATTTGTGGGAGTGTGGGAGAATGCAGGATTATGGGGGTGGTAAAAAAACTGAGTAATAATTGTGAATTCTTCTGGTCTTGTCTTTTACTAAAAATAATTGGAATAAAAGTTTCCCATATTTTTTTTTCTTTTCATTTATCTCATTTAAGTTCTGATCCATACTAACGCAAAAATTCTCCAAGATGTTGAGTAGTGGACCTTTTTGTTCACGTAGAATTTTTAGATCTTGATCTATTGTGGTATAATTATGATTATGGTATTTGTGATGGTTACTGATGGCCGAGAAATTGTGTGTCAGTGTTGTCGATTACTTAAGGGCCATTAGCCCGAGCGCTATTCCAGGGATGCGAGGTTCTGCCCATATCTTTGCTTATATCTATGGTAGAAGCTGTGTTTGCTCTTCAGCTTATTACAAGGCTTGTTCAAGGGCCAATATGTTTTGATGATGATTATGCTTGTTTAGAGGGGCCTAACATCTAGGTCATAGGCCCCTAATGGTACGAAATGAGACGAAATGCAATAACATTTTAAAAGTACAAAATTCATCCACTGATCAGAATTCAAAAACGTGATGAAGAATGAATGAATGAATGAATATGAATTTAAAACGATCAGTGGGTCCAACCCGCAATGCCTCACCTGACCAGAAACAATATTACGGACCAAGGGAGTCTCCAAAGCACAATCCTGATGATGATGCTTGTTGTCTAAAGGAGATCAATATTCATGTCAACAGTCCCTCATAATGGCACTTATCACTAGTAAAGGAGAACCATGGTATTTCTCAGGTTGCAGTACTAATCAAAGGTAGTGTAAACTCACGGTGTTCCAACCATTATGGTACTACTCACAAGTGTTGTACGTAGTACACCTCTGGTGTTTCTCACATATGGCAAATCTCACAGGCAACGCAAACCCACAGTGTTCCTCACCTAGGTGTACTAATCACGGGCACTGGTATTCCCGTGGTGTTCCGCATATAGTGGGTACTAATCGCAGGCAACGAAGACCCACAATGTCTCTCATAATGTGTTACTAACTTAATGGTACTAATCATGGGCAACGTAAGACAGTGGTGTTCCGCATTTAGTGGTACTAATCACAGGTACTGGAAACCCACAGTGAACCCCACTCTACTGCTACAAATCAAAAAACTATCGAGTACCTAACAGAGTGGTACTACTCGCAAGTAAAGGCGACCCATGGTGTTCCCCGCATGATGGTACAAATCACAAGTAGTTTCATGGTTCTCATGCAATCATCCCTTGGTCGCCCCTTATAGTTTCCTCTTATGACAGGCAGGGGATACCGTGGGTGTATTCTTCGTCTGCATCCCACACCCACAGGGGGTAGACAAAGAGAAAAAAGAAAAAAGTAGGGATCCCTCACTTCGAAAAATGAAGTAACGGACAAAGAAAGGCAAGGGCCATGAAGGGCGTGAAAATGGAAGACTCCCTAGGCCTCGAATGCTCTAATGCCGTCGGGGTCAGAAAAGAACAAGAGTCGACCAAGGGAGGTCAGACAGGATAGATGAAAGCAAGGAGCCTGGCACAAGTAAGTGGAAGCAATGCCAGGACTCAGCTAAGGGCCCTGTGGTCGCCAACCCATGCTCCCAAGTTGAGAGCACCTGGGGCCCCTCTTAGTCGCCTCTTATGTCAGGCAGGGGATACCGCGGGTGTATTCTACATGTGCGTCTCCCACCCGCAGGGTATCCAATATGTTTTGAAGCAATAATAATAACTGCCAATTTAGAACATTAAATTCCTTTTGAACAATAGTGAAGTAAAAAATAATTTTGGCCTTAAAATTACCACTCTAAAAATAAAATATATTGTAACCAACAATCAGTTGCCACTGATCTGCATTTAGGACTTGCCCAAGTGGCAGATTTCTTATCAGTTGTTCACCTACTCTTCTCTTCAATAATTTCAAAGAAATTTGAAATTTATCATCATCTCCCTTGGTAAATTATTTATTCCAATCCCTCTTCCCATAAACTAATATTTGCCCCAATGTCGCAAAGAAAAAGCGGGCACGTAACAGTACATATGTGTACGTTAAAGGGTAGAGGTCACATCCACCAGCCAAGACAGCTGCAGGTTTTCATAGTTCAATACTTTATTTTAATTTTATTATAGCTAGTGGATTACTCTGTTGCTTTCTTCTGATACAAACTTCTGCACAGCATAAGGAGTTACACTTTGTTCAGGGGTGTGTGCACGTTAATTTATCACTATAAGTTTATTTACATCGTAAGAGTTGTGGTGGTGGCGATTATTGTATTAAGAGGAAGTACAACTAGGCAACCATTCTCCATTAACACCAATCGGAGGGAAAAATTGGAAGAGGCCTTTGGAAGCTAATACCGTCAGGGTCGGAAAAGAATAAGTGTTGACCAAGGGAGGTCGGATGGATGAATTAAAGAGAGGAGCCATGCACAAGTGGAAGCAATGCCAGGACTCAGCTAAGAGCCCCATGGTTGCCAACCTACCCTCCCAAGTTAAGAGCCCTTGTGGTCCCCTTTCAGAACAGGCAGAGGATAATAGGGATGTATTCTACCATCCCCACTTACAGGTGAACTTTATCACTATTGCTTTGTTTATGTCATAAAAGTTGAACAAAGCAAGGCATAAGGGGTTAGACTTTGTTTAGGTGTCTGTATATTAAGGTTAAGTTTCTTTATTGTGCTGCAGGTGATAATACTATACCTGTGTTAAATTATGGGAGTTATGACACATTCGATCAATATAAAAAATGGAAGCGACTGCTGACAGAATGGAAAATGCTGCACGATTCTAGGGGCAGGTTAGTGGATCCCTAGCCTTCGCAATGAAACACATCACTCTCCTCCCAGAATATAAGGCAAGATTTATATGACTTATCTTTCGAAATAATGTGATTTATACTTCTGAAGCAAATGTTATGGAAAAAGCATGATTTATGATATTTGACTATAAACATGAATATATGTCTAGGCTTTGGTCAATTGGTCCCTAGATTTAGCAAAGAACACATCACAAGTAATATGATGTAAGATTTATATGATTCACCTTTTGAAATATTTAATTATTATGCTGGTGGGTAATATGACAAACTTTTACCTTTTACAGCATGGTGGAGTATCATCCCATAGGTAATTAATTATAAGTGAGGTTAGAATGTGTATACTCACTCCATGTGTGACCACATTAGCAATGTGTTCAATGGATGTTGGAATGTAAGCACAGTTGGGGCTGGCCTTTTCGTTCATCCACTGTATTCTGCAACAACACAACACAGCCGTCAAATTTGGATCACACCAGTGTCTGATACTGAGAGGCCATAAAATGCTCACCTGTGGAACCATTTGAGGCGGAAGCTTTCCAATGCCAGCATCCAGAGGTACTGTACCTTCGAGCTCGACATGCTTTTACCCCAGATGACCACGAGGAATGTTACAATGCGAGCCCACGGCCCCAACATGGTAGCACATTTCGCACTGAAAATATGCATTCATTCAAATTTCAAACAGCACCAGAAGATTATTATATATAAATTAACACATATTAAAAGCTAAACATAATTAGTCAAATCACTATGTCAGTTGTCAAGTTCTCCTATGTACACCAGTCACATTTGGTCATTTTCACATTGTGGTATAAGTGAGGAATGACCTTATGGTTCTACCAATACTAGAAGTAAGCAAGTAAAATAGACTTGGTAACCTAGTGAAACATGTTCCAGAGGTATCATCCAACTTAAAGAAAATTTTTAAAATGTATGAACTAATACAACCTAGATATTAGAGCTCAGAAAACTATTTGTTACAGCATTTGTTTGGTGAGTTGGGTTGTATGGTGGTGAAATACCGATGCTGAACTCCAAATTAAAGTCTTATTCAGGTATGAGAGATGAGGAATTGGACGTGCCTGCTTAAGATGCTCTGCATGTTTTAAAGTACTCAACTGAGTTGATGAAGGAAGAGCAATTCCTAAGGCACCTGTATCAAAGACTACTCTACCAGATTGAAAGAACACTGGTATACAGCCTTACTGCAGTACATATGGAAGGCAGATTTGGAAGGAGAAAACACCCAGTGAGGTAGGCCACAATCACACTTCTGTACAACTAAAACAAGCATTTTCACACCATGCAAATGCTGGGGCTGTACCTTAAGGCCACAGACGCTTCCTTCGCACTCCTAGCCCTTTCCTGTCCCATCGTCGCCATAAGACCTATCTGTGTCGGTGCAACGTAAAGCAACTTGCAAAAAAACCAGTGTGTTCACACATTTGGGCTCTATGCCATCAGAAGCAAACCAGCCAGATGCGAGATATACTAATCTTCTCCTCCTCCTCGCCTTCTCAATTTAGTGAGTCAGCAAATGATGTGGATTTCGTCCAGTTTTACAGCCGGATGGCTGTTGTCAACCCTATGTAGAGAGATGCATTCACTATTACAAGTTTCTGTAGTGGTTGGTAGCGCAGTGTGTTGTATGCAGATGGAAAGAAGGGTATCAAGACAAACACTAATATTCAGTTCCCAAACCAGAGGAATTAACCATTTGCAGTTAATATCCTCAACCCAGCAAGAAATCTAACTAGGGGCCCTCTGAGTTGAAGGCCAATACACTGACCATTCAGCTAAGGAGTCAGGAATTATCTTTTAACATACCTTCAATATGCATAAATTGAAAAAGAAAAGAATTGAGTCCCAGAAGTTCAGCCTGGTGGAGGATTCTTGTGTCATTAAATTTACCAACACAGGTATCTTGCATTTATGCATCTTTCAATGTCAACCAACTGTACTAAAATTCGATCCTGGACTCCTGAACACAGAAGGCGAGAGTTTAACGAACCTACACTATGCAGCTATTTGCAGTAAATGGAGAACATGTTTCCCTTTTTTTTTTTAGACCTCTACTGTAAATATTCAGCAATACAACCCTCTAAGTATACCTGCATGCATATGGCACTACCATCACTTAGAGAGCTATATGAAGAGAGAAAAAAAAAAATTAGAGCCTAAGAGGCGACTGTGAAGTTTAGGATTTTGACAATGGTGATGGAGTCTGTATTTATTACGATAGGTTGCATTCTTCTTCAAAATCCTGTATACAATAAATTCCGTGCTACAGCGGCAATGTACTCATGCTGGGAATGGCCATCAAGCAAAAACATAAGTATGTGAATTTTGCAATTAATGTTATTGGCTTTATGTTAGACTTTCATTTTGCAATTAACATTGTATTGAATAGGTACCTACTTCTTTTATTTAAGTAACAAGTTTTCACTTTCTCTTTCATATTGTAATCTTATACCAAGTAAGAGAGTACTCTTAGGATGTCAACTGTTCAATTTGAATAATTACTACTTACATTGTTATTTAGCTAAATCAACAAGGAATAGCTCAAGAACATTTCAGCACTAAAATCTGAATTTTCAATTCACAAAATTAACTTGTCAAGCTGCACATACATACAAAAGAATGAAATCTCAAAATGAGCAAAAATATTGTTAGTGTTGTCAGCTGATCTCCTAGAAGTATTTTGGAGAAGATGGTGACCATCATATGTTTATGAGAAAAATCAAAGGAACATGATGGGAAACTATACCTGTGGTAGCAAAGAGGAGAGATCCTTTATGCTTGCCAGGGACCCACCAACCTGCCCCAAGACATTCATAGTTAATAGAGAAGAATTAAAACAGACCATGTAAATCTGCAAAATGTTGCTATTGGAAGACTGATGAAGACAAGTTCCCTATTGTCTGATAGAACTTGCCCATATCTGGTCACAGACCTGCCACATTTGATAAAAATAAAACCACATTTGTCACTTAAGAGTACACAGGCCAATATCTGTCACAGAAACAGTGGCCCATGTGGGGCCACACTCTTCAAGAGGGTCTTTTCTACAGCCATGGTGGATACTGTCCAAATGTCAGGCCTGTTGAGTACATGGTGATGTCATCCGAGCCACATCATGTTGGTTCTCTAAACTACAGTATGTTTCGTTATCGAGCTAAGGAAGCATTACTGGACGTCTACAAGGTTCCACCTTATGGAATTTAATAACAGACAATCTCACTGACTAACTACTAGAGCTTGAAGACAATCTAGAATTTCTTTTATATGTAGATTAAAGGATTCTCATAAAAGATATATTTCTTTTTTTTTTTTTTTTCCAATATGCTGTAAGTCCTACTGACACAGATAGGTCTTCTGGCGATGATGGGATAGAGAAGGCCTAGAAACGCGAAGGTAGGGGCCGTGGCCTGAATTAAGGTACCACCCCAGCATTTGCCTGGTGTGAAAATGGGAAACCATGGAAAACCATCTTCAGGGCTGCCAACAGTGGGGTTCGAACCCACTACCTCCCAAATGCAAGCTCACAGCTGCGCGCCCCTTACTGCACGGCCAACTCTCTCTAAAGAATGTACTCTACATGCTATTAAGCCTTCTCAAAACTAAAGATTGGGGCAAGGATAACAAATTAGAATGAGCAAAACAGAGGTCAGCCATAATGCCAATTCTCTGCTGGCAGTTTCAAGTGTATCGTTCACATCCTACTGCGAGTATCAGGTAAACAAGAGGTTAACTATCTACCTTACTTGGGTGGGGATGGTAAAAATAACACCCACAGTATCTCCTGCCTGTCTTAAGAGACGACTAAACGGGAACCCAGGGGCTCTCAGCTTGGGAGCGTGTGTTGGTGTCCATGGGGCCCTTAGCTCAGTATTGGCATTTCTTCCAATTGTGCCATGCTCCTCACTTTCATCTATCCTATCCGAATTCGGATGGTCTAATGCGAGGCCAAGGAAGTCTCATTTTGACGCCCTTCGTAGCCCTTGTCTTTCTTTCGCCGATATCTTCATTTTTTTGAAGTGTCAGATCCCTTCCAATTTTTCTCTGATTAGTTTTATATAGAGGAAGATTGCCTAATTCTTCCTCTTAAAACAATCACCACCACCACTACTGTTATATTAGTAAGCTCATATGGAATTCGCACATCATGCAGCCATATAGAAAAACACACATTGCACTCCACAATCTTATTTGATGTACTCTGTTATCAGCAGACTTTCTTTCAACCACCTGGCCACTACGAACCAGTATTGTCTTCCTGTGACAACCTACGCCTCCTCAAACTAGATACAAAATGCGAATGGAAAACCTTATAAAACTGCAAAGACAAATCTCAATTCTTATGATGAAGTCCTACTGATCTGTCTCTACTGAAGTACAGTACTAACAGTGATTGCCAAAATATTTTTTTTATAAGCTGGTTTACATCACACCAACACAGATAGGTCTTATGGCGATGGTGGGATAGAAAGGGCTAGGAGTAGGAAGGAAGCAACCATGGCCTTAAATACGGTACAGCCCAGCATTTGCCTGGTGTGAAAATGGGAAACACAAGGAAAATCATCTTCAGGGCTGCCGACAGAAGTTTGAACCCATTAAGTTATCTCCTGAATGACTGCCGATATTCTTCCCGTGGAGTTAAAAATCAGGCTAAGAAACAACATCTGGGCACTTAAACAAGGCTCCAACTGTTACTCTAGAGTATTAAAGGCAGAAATACCAGTCAGAACAGCAGGACTCTAGGACATCTGTGTTGAGCTATCATTGGTTAGCTTCTCTGGCACGGGGGCTCAGTGTATGTGTTGCCTTCATAATCATTTCATCCATATCACGACATGCAGGTCGCCTACAGGAGTCAAATCAAAAGACCTGTACCTGGCGAGCTAAACATGTTCTCGGACACTTCCGGCACTAAAAGCCATACATCATTTCAGGACCAAGAGGGGAAGGCAACTACACAATATTCACAGACAGAAATGTAGGAGAAAGCATGAATGTATAGTGTTTAAAGTGGTACAAGGAATTCAGATTGCTGTCAAATGGATAACCCACGACATAGAAACACCAAATATGCGATTAATGCAGATGCACAAGCTGCGCTAAAAAGCTATCTCATTCTGTGAATCCACAAACTCTGCAATCCTTAATATTAGAAAGGACATCCATGCTGTATTTGCTGGTTACAAAATCACACTCCACTGGATCAGGAACGCACCAAAAATTGAATGAGCTGATTTTCTACCTAAAGTCAATTCCACAAGAGAGACGATAACATATGATGAGCTCCCATTATTACTTTGTAGGCAGAAACTAAGAATTCTACAAATATTTCTGGAATAAATTGTACATATCCTCTACAAGGTCCCATTCACAAAACTATTCTTTCCAAATGTCTATTGCTGGCACCACACCAAAATATTCTGCCCAAACACAATCTACCATGGGAAATTCCTTCAGTAGTTTCACAGAATTGAGAAAGCAATGTCTTCCATATGGAGAAGAAACCCACAGAGTACTTCACCTTCTCAATCAACACAAACTGCTAGTTTTAAAGAGGCGCATGTATCCCCACCTAAACGTTCAACTATGCTAAATTATATCCGATCCCAGATCTATTAGTTTATAAATGAAATATACCAGATTAACTCAACAACCCACGTCTTTCATACGCACCCAGATACTAAATATAGTGTGATATACGCAAAGGGTGAAATGTAGATAATAACTATAGTTTAAATTAAAAACACCAGCAGGTATGGGATATTTGTTTTTCATCTGTCATTCCCAGATGATGCAACTTAAGACTTTATCCACCTGACTGAAGTCCCATGAGCACCAAAGAGAAGGCCATGTACCTCCTACATAAAAGTGAGGAATACGTAGAAGATCCAGAGTCCACTTTTAGTCATTCACTTCCTATGAACATTGAACATTCTTTTCAAAATGAATCGTTGGGTCCAAAATATTCGCCGCTTTATTTGGTGGCCTATTAATCATGATGTCAGCACATCTGGGCTCCATGCTGAAGGCAATATTCCAGATCTATTGCTAATCCAGTCATTGCTCTTGGGATCATTTTCATATATGGCCTACCGGGCAAGTTGGCCGTGCGGTTAGGAGCGTGCAGCTGTGAGCTCGCATTCGGGAGATAGTGGGTTCGAACCCCACAGTCGGCAGCCCTGAAAATGGTTTTCCGTGGATTCCCAATTTCACACCAGGCAAATGCTGGGACTGTACCTTAATTAAGGCCACGGCCGCTTCCTTCCCATTCCTAGGCCTTTCTTGTCCCATCGTCGCCATAAGACCTATCTCTGTCGGTGCAACGTAAAGCAACTAGAATATATGGCTACACCTTTACCTTTAGTTGGAAAGCACCTCCACAAAACAAACCCTTGTCGCTGTATGGGTTTTCTGACCTGATGTCCCAATTTTGAGAGTGAATTGTCATATTTTAAGACAAGATTCACATCACAAGCAACTATTTTCACGAAGTTCAGACTAAATGGAGATGAATTCCAAACAGTAGTACCGGTATTGAAGTTTATCCAAAAGATTTGATGAAAGCAAGAAAACTGTAGCTCATTTTCCCTCCAGACCAATATTGTTAAACACTAGCCTGGCTAATGATGCAAGATAGTAATTTTTTAAATGAAGGCTGAAATGGAATTAATAATTTGTTGTCTTAAAATTCAGAGATTACAGTAAATAGAATTGACAAAATGTTAATGTGTCACAAAATTGTCAAGTAAGGCAGGATATAGTATTAAGTCAAACGCTGTGTACTGTACAACGTTTTCAGTTTACACACAAATGTGTAAAATTAATTTATCATGAAAAGTCTGTCAAATGTAAGTTCATTACGTAAATTTATTAATTTAAATGTTTGTCCCCAAGATCTGCAGACACAAAAGAATGAGGTAAATAATAGTAGGCTTTCTACTGTATTTATAGCGGGAAAATCTGTTTTCCAGAATTGAAAATGTCTTGACCCAAAAACACAATTACAAATTCAAAATTGTATTACTTAAAGACTGTTCTTACACAATTCGGTGTCAAGTTTATGCAGGACTGTGCCATTCATGAGGCCAGATATTACGGTTATTCGAACACTCAGGCCGGTCTAGTCCCTGAAGATACGAATGATACGATACAATAGCCTGCATTAGTTCATTCAAGGCCAACGAATGTCCTCAAAAAATCAGGTCCACTTAAGTGTAATGACTCTGAACAACTTTTGGTAGTAAACACAAAGCTGTTGAAAAGTCTATCCTACAAAGAACGGTAATCAGTCGATTGTTAAGAGGTCGTAGTAGTTAAATAATATTACGTAACTGCAGTAATATAATACGGAAAGCAATTTCCCACCGCAATTAATTAAATAAACTACGACTAGAGGTAAGTCGTAAGAAAGTTTATATACAAAATTCATTCTAAATTGCATGGAACTGTTTTCTAATATATGCTCCGGGAATTACATTTAAAAATAGGGTGGAAAATGGTGCAAATACAACCAGAGTAATTCGATACTTGGTTTTAATAAAAATGTCATATCTTAAAAATTTCCATGCCGAATTAGTACACTGAATACAACTTCCACACACCAACTGAAAACAAAAGAAAAATAGCACTTTGTAGAAAAAATAATTACAATTAAACACCAAAATACTTACATGTCTACAATTGTTATCAGATGCTTCGGACTGCCGCTGTAGCTCCAGCCAGCAGACGACAGCCCGAGCTCAGCGACTTATCGAGCAGTCAGCTGTGATGTCTGGAGGCGTGTTCTAAAGGTCAGCTGATAACAATAAAAAGACCAACTCGTACTGTCACTAGTGATGGGCGAATGATACGGAAGTTCGAGCAGGCTCGAGTCGGCCCGATACGCTACGTAGGCTCGATGCCGTATCGAACTTGTTCGAACTGTCAGGCGACACCACACATCGACTAAGCGGAGCGCGGACGGAAAATTCGTCCTATTAGATTACTACTAGGTACACTCAGTATATTTATGTGTGTGGGGTGTTGAACACAACGTTCTCAGTGAACGGAAAGAGCATTTGTTTAAGTCTTTCTGGCAGTACGAACAACAGATTGGTAATATTTATTTCGTTAATATGTACCTTTGCATTTTACATTTTGTCCGCTCTTCAGAAATACGTTTCTGTATAACTTTGTCGTGTTTTGCAGGCTTAATGTTGTTAATCATTACTTTCAAGTACCGATAGTTAACATATTTTTCGTATGCTACGAGCTATTATTTTCTCATTAATAATTAGTAATACATTATTATTTTATTTGCTATTGGCTTTACGTCGCACCGACACAGATAGGTCTTATGGCGACGATGGGACAGGAAAGGGCTAGGAATGGGAAGGAAGCGGCCGTAGCATTAATTAAGGTACAGCCCCAGCATTTGCCTGGTGTGAAAATGGTAAACCACGGAAAACCATCTTCAGGGCTGCCGACGGTGGGGCTCGAACCCACTATCTCCCAATAATACATTATTATGTCCGCCTCTGTGGTGTAGTGGTTAGTGTGATTAGCTCCCACCTCCGGAGGCCCGCGTTCGATTCGCGGCTCTGCCACGAAATCTGAAAAGTGGCACGAGGGCTGGAACAGGGTCCACTCAGTCTCGGGAGGTCAACTGAGTAGAGGTGGGTTCCATTCCCACCTCAGCCACCCTGGAAGTGGTTTTCCGTGGTTTCCCACTTCTTCTCCAGGCAAATGCCGCGATGGTACCTAACTTAAGGTTACGCAGGTGAGGCCGCCCGGGCGAGGTACTGCTCATCCTCCCCAGTTGTATCCCCCGACCCAGAGTCTGAAGCTCCCGGACACTGCCCTTGAGGCGGTAGAGGTGGGATCCCTAGCTGAGTTCGAGGGAAAAACCGACCCTGGAGGGTATGCAGTTTAAGAAAGAAAGAAAATACATTATTATAATAGACGAATTTGTTATTACTTCAGACAGAGCAGACAATGGCCGGTAGAACAAGGTCATGGACTTGGGACTACTTTGAAGAGCTTCCAGACAAACGAGTAAAATGCACTCGATGTGATAAAATATTAAAACGATAGTAAAAATACATCGACGATGATAAGATACTTAAAAATTCATAATATTCGTCCTTCGTCGCATGACACCATTCCAAATGAGGGGGAGACACCTCCACGTAAACGACGTCGACATATGCAGGTAAAATATTCTTAATAGGTTCCGTTTTGTTTTTCATGAATAGCACAGTGGACGGCCGCTCGCATTTGACTGGCGAAAGGCTCAGAATGTCCGCCTAGACAGGGTCTACATAGTTTACTGTTGAGGTATACAGTTTATACCGATTTTACGTGCGTAAGCATTACGTTATGAAACCATCAATTTATTAATTGATTGGCAATTAGTCCGCCTCTGTTGTGGAGTGGTTAGTGTGATTAGCTGCCACCCCCGGAGGTCCGGGTTCGATTCCCGGCTCTGCCATGAAATTTGAAAAGTGGTGCGAGGGCTGGAACGGGGTCCACGCAGCCTCTGGATGTCAACTGAGTAGAGGTGGGTTGGATTCCCACCTCAGTCATCCTCGAAGTGGTTTTCCGTGGTTGCCCAATTCTCCTCCAGGCTATTGCCGTGATGGTATCTAACTTACGGTCTCGGCCGCTTCCTTCCCTCTTCCTTGTCTATCCCTTCCAATCTTTCCATCCTCCCGCAGGGCCCCTGTTCAGCATAACAGGAAAGGCCGCGTGGGCAAGGTACTGGTCATCCTCCCCAGTTGTATCCCCGACCCAAAGCCTGAAGCTCCCGGATACTGCCCTTGAGGCAGTGGAGGTAGGATCCCTCGCTGAGTCCGAGCGAAAAACCGACCCTGGAGGGTAAGCAGATTAAGACGAAGAAGAAGATGGGCAATTAAAGAAAACGATGCCGAAAACCGAAAAAGTAGCTAGTGGCTCGTAAAGCCATTAACGAACAATGGGGTTCTTTACTTCTATGGTTATGGCCCCAAACAGGAAATAAAAACCCCTTACATCCTCGTTTTAAAGCGCTGGGGAAATCGGTCTAGAAAAATATAAGGGCCAAGAAAGAATAATAATTTTATTGGCTTTACGTCCCACTAACAACTTTTACCGTTTTCGGACACGCCAACGTGCCGGAAGTTAGTTCCGCAGGAGTTCCTTGCGTGCCATTAAATCTACCGACAAGAGGTTGACGTATTTGAGAGCTCGAACCTCGGCGCGTATCGGGTCGGCTCGATCCCGCTCGAACACGGGTATCGTTTGCCCATCAATAGCTGTAGCCCGAGTTAGACTCCGCCTTCGGTCACGTGACTGCTCGAACTAGCTTCGAACAGGCTTGAACCTCGCCGCGTATCGGGTCGGCTCGATCCTGCTCGAACACGGGTATCGTTCGCCCATCACTAGCTGTAGCCCGAGTCAACTGCGCCTTCGGTCACGTGATGACTGCTCGAGCTTACTTCGAACAGACTCGAACCTTGGCCCGTATCGGATCGGCTCGATCCCCCTAGAACACAGGTATCGTTTGCCTATCACTAGCTGTAGCCCGAGTCAGACTCACCCTTCGGTCATGTGGTCATGTGACAGCTCGAGCTTGCTTCGAACAGGCTCGAACCTCGGCTCGTATCGGGTCGGCACGATCCCGCGAGAACACAGGTATCGTTTGTCCATCACTAGCTGTACCCCGAGTCAGAATCCGCCTTCGGTCATGTGACAGCTCGAGCTTGCTTCGAACAGGCTCGAACCTCGGCGCGTATCGGGTCGGCTCGATCCTGCTCGAACACGGGTATCGTTCGCCCATCACTAGCTGTAGCCCGAGTCAACTGCGCCTTCGGTCACCGATGACTGCTCGAGCTTACTTCGAACAGACTCGAACCTCGGCCCGTATCGGGTCGGCTCGATCCCCCTAGAACACAGGTATCGTTTGCCTATCACTAGCTGTAGCCCGAGTCAGACTCACCCTTCGGTCATGTGACAGCTCGAGCTTGCTTCGAACAGGCTCGAACCTCGGCGCGTATCGGGTCGGCTCGATCCCGCTACAACACGGGTATCGTTTGCCTATCACTAGCTGTAGCCCGAGTCAGACTCACCCTTCGGTCATGTGACTACTGGAGCTTGCTTGGAACAGGCTCGAACCTCGGCCCGTATCGGGTCGGCTCGATCCCCCTAGAACACAGGTATCGTTTGCCTATCACTAGCTGTAGCCCGAGTCGGACTCACCCTTTGGTCATGTGACAGCTCGAGCTTGCTTCGAACAGGCTCGAACCTCGGCGCGTATCGGGTCGGCTCGATCCCGCTAGAACACAGGTATCGTTTGTCCATCACTAGCTGTACCCTGAGTCAGAATCCGCCTTCGGTCATGTGACAGCTTGAGGTTGCTTCGAACAGGCTCGTACCTCGGCTCGTATCGGGTCGGCTCGATCCCGCTACAACACGGGTATCGTTTGCCTATCACTAGCTGTAGCCCGAGTCAGACTCACCCTTCGGTCATGTGACAGCTCGAGCTTGCTTCGAACAGGCTCGAACCTCGGCTCGTATCGGGTCGGCTCGATCCCGCTACAACACGGGTATCGTTTGCCTATCACTAGCTGTACCCCGAGTCAGAATCTGCCTTCGGTCTTGTGAGAGCTCGAGCTTGCTTCGAACAGGCTCGAACCTCGGCGCGTATCGGGTCGGCTCGATCCCGCTAGAACACAGGTATCGTTTGCTTATCACTAGCTGTAGCCCGAGTCAACTGCGCCTTCGGTCACGTGATGACTGCTCGAGCTTACTTCGAACAGACTCGAACCTCGGCCCGTATCGGGTTGGCTCGATCCTCCTAGAACACAGGTATCGTTTGCCTATCACTAGCTGTAGCCGGAGTCGGACTCACCCTTCGGTCATGTGACAGCTCGAGCTTGCTTCGAACAGGCTCGAACCTCGGCTCGTATCGGGTCGGCTCGATCCCGCTAGAACACAGGTATCGTTTGTCCATCACTAGCTGTACCCTGAGTCAGAATCCGCCTTCGGTCATGTGACAGCTCGAGCTTGCTTCGAACAGGCTCGAACCTCGGCGCGTATCGGGTCGGCTCGATCCTGCTCGAACACGGGTATCGTTCGCCCATCACTAGCTGTAGCCCGAGTCAACTGCGCCTTCGGTCACCGATGACTGCTCGAGCTTACTTCGAACAGACTCGAACCTCGGCCCGTATCGGGTCGGCTCGATCCCCCTAGAACACAGGTATCGTTTGCCTATCACTAGCTGTAGCCCGAGTCAGACTCACCCTTCGGTCATGTGACAGCTCGAGCTTGCTTCGAACAGGCTCGAACCTCGGCGCGTATCGGGTCGGCTCGATCCCGCTACAACACGGGTATCGTTTGCCTATCACTAGCTGTAGCCCGAGTCAGACTCACCCTTCGGTCATGTGACTACTGGAGCTTGCTTGGAACAGGCTCGAACCTCGGCCCGTATCGGGTCGGCTCGATCCCCCTAGAACACAGGTATCGTTTGCCTATCACTAGCTGTAGCCCGAGTCGGACTCACCCTTTGGTCATGTGACAGCTCGAGCTTGCTTCGAACAGGCTCGAACCTCGGCGCGTATCGGGTCGGCTCGATCCCGCTAGAACACAGGTATCGTTTGTCCATCACTAGCTGTACCCTGAGTCAGAATCCGCCTTCGGTCATGTGACAGCTTGAGGTTGCTTCGAACAGGCTCGTACCTCGGCTCGTATCGGGTCGGCTCGATCCCGCTACAACACGGGTATCGTTTGCCTATCACTAGCTGTAGCCCGAGTCAGACTCACCCTTCGGTCATGTGACAGCTCGAGCTTGCTTCGAACAGGCTCGAACCTCGGCTCGTATCGGGTCGGCTCGATCCCGCTACAACACGGGTATCGTTTGCCTATCACTAGCTGTACCCCGAGTCAGAATCTGCCTTCGGTCTTGTGAGAGCTCGAGCTTGCTTCGAACAGGCTCGAACCTCGGCGCGTATCGGGTCGGCTCGATCCCGCTAGAACACAGGTATCGTTTGCTTATCACTAGCTGTAGCCCGAGTCAACTGCGCCTTCGGTCACGTGATGACTGCTCGAGCTTACTTCGAACAGACTCGAACCTCGGCCCGTATCGGGTTGGCTCGATCCTCCTAGAACACAGGTATCGTTTGCCTATCACTAGCTGTAGCCGGAGTCGGACTCACCCTTCGGTCATGTGACAGCTCGAGCTTGCTTCGAACAGGCTCGAACCTCGGCTCGTATCGGGTCGGCTCGATCCCGCTAGAACACAGGTATCGTTTGTCCATCACTAGCTGTACCCTGAGTCAGAATCCGCCTTCGGTCATGTGACAGCTCGAGCTTGCTTCGAACAGGCTCGAACCTCGGCTCGATCCCGCTACAACACGGGTATCGTTTGCCTATCACTAGCTGTAGCCCGAGTCAGACTTACCCTTCGGTCATGTGACTGCTCGAGCTTGCTTCGAACAGGCTCGAACCTCGGCGCGTATCGGGTCGGCTCGATCCCGCTAGAACACAGGTGTCGTTTGTCCATCACTAGCTGTACCCCGAGTCAGAATCCGCCTTCGGTCATGTGACAGCTCGAGCTTGCTTCGAACAGGCTCGAACCTCGGCGCGTATCGGGTCGGCTCGATCCTGCTCGAACACGGGTATCGTTCGCCCATCACTAGCTGTAGCCCGAGTCAACTGCGCCTTCGGTCACGTGATGACTGCTCGAGCTTACTTACAACAGACTCGAACCTCGGCCCGTATCGGTCGGCTCGATCCCCCTAGAACACAGGTATCGTTTGCCTATCACTAGCTGTAGCCCGAGTCAGACTCACCCTTCGGTCATGTGACTGCTCGAGCTTGCTTCGAACAGGCTCGAACCTCGGCGCGTATCGGGTCGGCTTTATCCCGCTAGAACACAGGTATCGTTTGCTTATCACTAGCTGTAGCCCGAGTCAGAACCCTCCTTCGATCACGTGACTGCTCGAACTTGCTTCGAACCTCGACCCGTAACGGGTCGGCTCGATCCCGCTTGAACACGGGTATCGTTTGCCCATCACACGCGTAGAGAGCGGGATCGAGCCGACCCGATACGCGCCGAGGTTCGAAGCAAGCTCGAGCAATCACGTGATCGAAGGCGGAGTCTGTCTCGGGCTACAGATAGAACGTGCAGATTAGCAAACAGCATATGAAGTGAAGCACCTTTCACACATGTGTGTGTGTATAATATTTATAACGAAGGTGCGTGCTTTCACATATTACTACATTCAGTCATTGACGTATATCTTATGAGGAATAAAGGTTGGCCATAAAATTAGAAGGCTTAGATTATGATAATATGCAGTGTAAATGACGAAGGATGTACCCGTAATATTCCCTGCGTATTAACAGAAGTATTTCCTCCCAAGGCAGTACTTGTGTGCCGTGTAACAACTCCACGTTGGACGCAACACTATGAATAAAAAACCAAACCAGACCCCATGGCGCAACAGCCCCGACGGGCCATGGCCTACCAAGCGACCGCTGGTCAGCCCGAAGGTCTGCAGATTACGAAGTGTCGTGTGGTCAGCACGACAGATCCTCTCGTGTGTTAATCTTGGCTTTCTAGACCGTGCAAAATTATGAATACGGTAATATTATTCTTACAATGCGATGCTTTGGGCGGCTAAGACAGCTGGCAGCGCCTCAGGCGAGGTTCTCCTTCTGTCCTCAATGTTGGGGGGTTTGAATCCACTCCTTGGGAGAGTATTACCCTTGTTGCTCGTATAGAAGACTTTGAGTAAGAAAGGATTGACATCTCATCAATCGTATACACAAATACATGTATAAATATTATGATGCAGCAATGTTACTGTTTGATTGCGTGAAATATAGGCTATATGAAACTCAAACGTGACTCGCGATTTCAAGCTGTATCATTTACAATAATTCTGGTCAATCGGTTCAGTAGTTTTCGAGCCCATCTGGAACAAATAAAACAAGACATCATCTTATGGTTTTAAAAATCCTGTTCCTACCGGGTATCGAACCCGGGACCCCTGTAACCAAAGGCCAACACGCTTACCATTGAGCCATGCACCCAAGCGAGAAACATGTCAACAACAACTGCAGGTAAAATATACATTTTTAGTCTTGTAACCATTTAAATATGTAACTATTACAACACGTGAATGGTTTCCTTTTTCTGTCTTCATACAGCCCAAACAACACATTTTAGTAGAGAATTGGTTTATACGGATGGAGGCATGTGTAACGAATCATCGCACAAACACAAATTTTGACTGTCTCCAATATATAGGTATGGGTCGAAATTAAATTATGTACAAAATACACGGAAGTAACAGTAGAGAGGACGAACCGGTACTGTCCAGCATTAATACTCTTACATATCCTTCTCAAGTTTGCTGGGTGTTAGTAACAGCAAGGCGCTAGGTTGCGGCGCGCGCAAAAGCTCGAGCAAAGCTCGAACAGGCTCGAGCTCTGACGTCATCTGTTCGAGCAGCTCGAGCCGGGCTCAAGCACATCACTAACTGTCACACACATAATGAGGGAAGACCGTCAAACGCAAATGCAACAATTCCAAAGAGTGTTTAATTCCAAGGAATGCATTGGAAAATAAGCCATCTTATTTGACGAAGTGCCTAAACGATTCACATTCCAGCTTTTAAACTATGGGCTTTTATATCTTTTCATATAGTCTGTTAATCATAATGTGGGAATATTGCTTTGTTGTCTGAATCCTCTAGTACTGTTAAGTCCAATGTTCTTCTCAACTTTAAAGGCTGTAACTTTTTAAACGTTTAATTGAAGAGGCTACTCAGGACCCTTACAAAGCTTTGCGTCCTAAACAGCCAAAGTTTTTTCGTAATATACCAATGGATGTCTGGGAAGCGCACCTTCGTGCAATTCTTCAGGAGAGGGACACGCGGCCAATCAATTTTCATGTCGATCCAACAGTTATCCCGAATGACTCAGAGAGATTTACGCTTAAAGAAATAGAAGAAACTGTTAAAAGCCTAAAAAAATGGGGAAGCATGTGGTCCAGATAATATTTATAATGAACATTTGAAAGGGATATTCCCAGTGTTGAAAGAATCCACCTGCCAGTTATTGAGCGAATGTTTACAATAGGGTAGGATACCAGACAGCTGGGCTAAGTCCACAATAAAAATGATGTATAAGGGCAAAGGTGATACAGCAGACCCCAATTCGTACAGAGGAATTGCTCTGGAATGCACTCTCTTAAAGACACTGACTCAGTTAGTATGTAAGCGCCTCGCAATATCAATAGACGACAAGCTCCCAGATTCCAAGTTTGGCTTCAGAAGAAGAAGATCAACCATTCAAGCAATCGATTGTCTACAACAGTATATTAATGAAGCTCTCGCAATTCCAAAGGGAAAACTTCATGCAGTCTTTATTGATTATTCTAAGGCTTTTGATACGATCAACAGAGTTATCGTATTAGAGAAGTTGCGAAACATCATCGGGCCTAGCTGTTATCTACTTCCAATCATCAAGAATCTCCTTACAGATAACTGGGTAGAGATTAGTGATGGCATCACCAAGTCTATCCGATACTGCAAACCATTGGTGTCCTTCAAGGTGAGCCCCTAAGCCCATTGCTTTTCATTGCCGCCACAACTGATATCGTACAATGAATAGATTCAGAAAATGTCAATATTCTCATGTATGCAGATGGCATGGTTCTGACGTCAACTTCTCAGTTAGATTTTCAGACTACTTTTAATAAAGTTACGAAATGGGCAGAAGAGAACCAGCTGAGGTTAAATTAAAATAAGACTGTCTCTCTGACCTTCAGAAAAGGAGGAAAACGGGGAACATTCTTAATCAATAACCAACAACTAAAGTCAGTCACAAATTTTAAGTACCTAGGAGTCACTTTTCAAACACCGGGAAACATGTTCCCTTTACACGTAAAAGACCGACTAAATGCTGCCATAAATCCATTAACGACATCAGATTTTTGAGCCATCTCTCACTTTCATGTGAGAGATGGCTCAAGTTATTTCATCTTAAGGTTAGTCCTGTAGCCACCTATGGATTAGAAAATATATGGATATATCTTGGAAAGAGGCAACTACATAGTATAGAGAAGGTGAAAGCATTCTATTTAAAGAAAGTACTTTGCCTGTCAAAGTACACTCCATCACGCCTCGTATACCAACTGTCGAGGGAATTATTCTTTGTGGAAGAGCTGCATTTTAAACTACTGCTCCCGACCATCCCAGCGTATAAGGAACTCCTACAAGAGCTTCAACAAAAGAGAGACAGCATATAGTGGGACTTTTACCAGTGTGATGCGATGATCAACCGCAACTGGACTCAGGGAGGCTATGAGTTGAGACACGTTGTGACCAGACTCTCAGTCCATGGGTTTCACCAACGCGTGTGTATTAAAGCGAGCTTTCATGAGCCAAGTCCGGACTGCAGGTGAAAAAGATGCGGCAAACTTTGTGAACGCTATCACGTACTTAAGTGTAAACTGAGAATAGAATCCTTACCAAAATTCTGTACAGACGACTGCTCATAAGAATTTTTTTCCATGCACATTTGTGCGCAATAAAACATTTATTATTTATAATGTGGGAATATAATTGCGCACGAGCAGTGTAAAATTTGTGATCGGTGTATCTGATACTGACGTACTCAATTCCCTGAAATACCTAGGGCCTATATCAATATGAAGAGCTACTAAGGAACCAAAATAAGAATAGGGAAGAAATACAGCTGGAATTCTACAGCTCACCTGCTATGGTGGAAAAGTCCAGGACGAGAGAAAACCAGAAGCAAAGACATGTGATAGCCAGACTTTCAGTACACGGCTTTCACTACAAGCTGTACATTAACAAGCGATTTCACAAACCAGACGTAGATTGCGTGTGTGTGCTGTGCGGCAAAAATTGTGACACATACCACATACTAAAGTGCACGAAAAGAACGAAGTCGATTACAGACTACAGTAAGGACTAAGATACTCAACTGAGCCGTTGCCTAGGAGATATACAAGCAAATACAATACAATACGCGACACTTACGGATTTCGCCTTGCTAAAATGGGAGACAATTCGACGGTATCGCTCCTAGTGATTTGACCTGAACAAATCGCGCTAAATTCAAATATCAATGGAAATGTATATACGGAAATGGATAAATAAATTACGTCTAGAAAGAAAGTGGTATTGAGATATTAACTTCGAAGTTGCTAAAGCAATTCTGGATAAATGAATGAAGAATTATTTAAAAGTTTATTCAAAGACTGAAATTAGACACATAAACAAGATATGAAATGGGCTGCTGTGAAATGGCTTGATCTTTCATTTATGCATTACTTTTTTAGCTTTAGCATTCCTGCCTGAACTTTTACGGTTGGATTTGTCTTTTTTCTCATTTAAAAAACATTGTATGATCACATTAAGATACTTGTCAATAAAACTATCGTCACATTCCTTACACACATGATGCAATGAATTAACATTTAAAAGCTGGACAATTTTCCTCTTAACGTGAAGCCTACTAACAGAAAGAAAATCTATAGAATTCCGGCTTTAATCTGAGAAGAGGGATTAAAGAAAGAAAAGTATGAAAATGTTGTCGATAGTGATGCTTTGAGGAATATTTACGTACAGTAAAAATGTAACATACCTTTGGCTGTATAGTCGAGGGTTTTTAAAGTCGCTGGCCCGGAAATGATAATTCTTATATAAGCGTAACGTCCCTTCTTTCTTGTACACCTTATCCAAATCACTTCTGTGACATTTCAAAACCCACAGATCACACCTACAACAACACATCGGTATTGAAGGTTAACTGCTGCACTATACAATAAAATATACGTAGTACATTTTATGCCAGTTAAAATATGGGTCGAGCAGGTCACAAGATTATGAAGTACTATAAACATCTCTGTCACTGGAAGAATATATATGCAAACAAAATATTACTTACATGTTCTTGTCACGGGGGAACCTGAAGAACGACCGCGCATTTTTCTCTACTTCGTAATTACTGCAGCCAAACACAGCACATACCTTTCCACTCATGTTGAGAGGAGATATCAAGGAATGACACACGCTACTATTTAATTATGTCAACTCACTGAAAACGCATAAATAACACCAAAAACTTCACACAAAAATACACGTGCTCTTATGAGAGAATCAGTACTGTTCAGGTCTATCCGCTAGAGTGAGCTCCAATAGCCGTCCCTCGATATCTCGCTGAGTGTCGCGTATTGATCTCTACTGTATTTGATACAAGGCCGGGACATAGCTACCAATTTGTCGCTGAAAAAGTGGTCCGACCGGGTTCATGGTTTGGCCGCTAGATGTCAGGTTTCCGTTCTGTTCTTGGCAAGGTCTGTCTAGGGAGGTCCGGTCACGCTACCACAATCCTTTGCCGTGGCGGCCATATTGGGTCTCAAATATCGTTGTTATGTGGGCGTGCCCGATGTAATGATGTGAGTTAATACTTGTATTTTGAAGGAAAACGGGATACTGCGCCGCACTAAATTGTCAAAATAAGACAACTGACGGAATTAGAGTGTTTCGCTTTCCGAGAGATAAGCAAAGGTGAGCTCAGTGGGTACAAAACTGTAGGCGTGACAAATGGCAACCTACAGATAATTAATTGCTTCTTGTGCGAGGTTAGTGAAGTTAAACATTCGTATGTTTGATATTTATAGGTCTTATTATGAATTTTCTTCTAGCATCATTTTGAAGAATCGTAATTTGAACTAAAGAGGGCAGATGGACGGAAACTACTCAAGTAGAATTACATCCCAACAATTTTCAACGTCCCTAATCCACCTAAATCTTTGACATATAATAGGAAACCTCCCAAAGAAAGAGAATTGTCTTTCAAAACAAGCAAGAAAAGTAACAGGAAATATGTAACAGTAGCATTGATGTTTATGAAAATTTCCTTGGCTCCATGGCTAAATGGTTAGTGTGCTGGCCTTTGGTCACAGGGGTCCAGGTTCGATTCCCGACAGGTTCAGGAATTTTAACCATAATTGGTCAATTTCGCTGGCACGGGGGCTGGGTGTATGTGTCGTCTTCATTTCCATATCATCCTCATCACGACGCGCAGGTCGCCTGCGGGAGTCAGCTCAAAAGATCTGCACCTGGCGAGCCGAACTTGTCCACAGACGCTCCTGGCACTAAAAGCCAAACGCAATTTCATTCCATTCCTTTTCATGTAAACTACAGACAGTATCATTCTAGCCCTACATGCAAGGTAGAAATGTTTCACAGATATTTGAAATGCTTGTTCCTGTTCATTTACGAATTATAATCACAACAAACAATAGGGCTATCACTTCAAACCAACAATTTATGTCCAGCTGGCCATCATTACAACAATTTTATTGATAATAGCAGTCTTATACTGTACTGTAGTTGTTATTTACAGCTAAATTTCAGTCATCTTAAATGCTCTATATAGTGCATTATATGCCTGGACAAATACTTAAAGATCACAAGACTCGCTTCACTCGCACTAACCAGCTACTGTAATTTAATGTAACGTAGCCTAACATAATATCCTAATGTAATCCCTAAAATAGCCTAACCTAGGTTAACTCAACTTAATAGTGACTGAATTTTTATTTCTTATGGAATCGTATCTACCAATGGCTTTAATTTTCTTAACCATTATTATTATTATTATTATTATTATTATTATTATTATTATTATTATTATTATTATTATTATTATTATTATTATTATTATTATTATATGCATGAATATTAGGACTCAGCTAATAGCGCCGTGGTCGCCAACCTACGCTACCTAGTTAGGAACGCCAGACGCCCCTTTCAGTCGCGTCTTATGACAGGCAGGGGATACCGTGGGTGTTGTTCTATTGCCCCCACCCACGGGGGAAATTTATTTTGGGTTGTGACTACGAGGCCCTTAGCTGAGTCTTGACATTGCATTCACTATACTAGCCCATCCGACCTCCCCTGGTCAACACGTGTTCTTTTCCGACTGCGACGGCATTAGCGCATTCGAGGCCTAGGAAGTTTTTAATTTCCACGCACTTTGTGGCCTTCGTCTTTCTTTTGCCGATACCTTTATTTTTCGAAGTGTTGTTCCCCTTCTATTTGTTTTCTACTGATTAGTGTTTATAGAGGATGGCTGTCCAGTTGTACTCCCTCTTAAAACAATAATCACCACCACCACTATGTACTATACAGCTGCATGGGTTATCAATAAACTAGTTAAGAGTAGCTAAGACCATCACTCTTGTTGCATATGTGCAGAATATTTTTGCCTTAGAACCAAAAGAAATACCACATGAATGGATAACAACAGTTACCGTACATAATTTAATGCACTGAACTGAAGAGGCATTCAGCGTTTGTCAACATACTGGGGTACCTTTTAGAAACGCAGTATCGGTAATTACTTTCGTAATAAAGAAAACGCTGAAGGTAATTTATTACAACCGTCGTTTAGTACTTTAAATATAGTACTTCAAGTTCAGTATTTCATGTACCGGTAATCATAATATGATACAGGTACTGTACAGATTTCTATGTTTCTGTCAATAAGATTACGTATTTGACAGATGATATTAATAAGAAACAGTAAGACCAACTTGTAAGGAAGTAAAAGAGAAGAACATGAGCTTTTCTGTTGATTCTTGTTTCTCAAAAAAGAAAAAGAAGGAAAAAAAGAATTTCAGGCTCTGTTAATTATCTTCCTATTCAAACAGCTGTGAATGTATTTATATCATTTAAATGTTATACAGTTATATATACATGACCAGTAGATGCCCAATTAAATTCTTTATCAAACATAGTTGGTTTTGTTTTTATTTCAATGCACGGTACCGAAATCCTCTAAATTCCAATACACTTGCCTTTGTTTACGCTCGCTTAAAGACCCAATATGGCGGCTCCATAAATAGCATTCGTGACTTGACCTCCCTAGACAAACCTTGGTTCTTGGCGGATTTTAACATTGTGATATGCGGAGTAATTGTGATGCTGTGTTGATTTTGTGCAATTTATTGTGAATATTGTTTCTGTCAGTGAGTGTCTGTGAGGTTGAGAAGAAGGTGCACTGTTGTGTACCTCTCTGTATTGAAACCGAGGTTTCGTTTTGTCTCCTTTCCACCAACGTTTTGTGTTTGCCTATTACGGTGTAGAAAACTGTATTGTAATTTTCTTCTGCTTTGAACGGTGTTCTCACAATTTTTCATGTTTAACTCAGCGAGCGCATGTGAGCTATGATTGTTACCGCTATCTACGGCTATAATGGGAACTATTTATCCCCTTTCTTCTTGAAGCTGCTCCGGCCAATCAGCGCTTGGTGTCAGCCATCTTGATGTAGACACTCTCTCTGGCGCGAGAGAGAGGGAAGCGAAGCGAGCTGTTGCTGCTTTGCAATCATGGCTAAAAGTCGTTGGCGTTCTGAACTCAAAGCAATGCTTTGGGATAGCATCATGGACGGTGGATAGTGAATTATAAGGATGCGGGGATGTGCTCCACACCCTCATCATATTTTCTTTATATTTACTATTTGTAACCTCGTAGTGAGTGATTGTTTTTAAAATGCTGCGGAGGAAGATCTCCAACTGGTAACGTGCACATGGCCGAGCCATGTATAAATCATACTACTGATTGAGCAAGCAACCAACCTGTAAGTCAACCTTTGTTATTTTGGTATTTTCATCGGCGGTGAACTGTTCGTGTGATTTCTTCGGAGGAAACTTATTAATTATCAAAGTTGTGCGTTCGATTATAATGATGTGGACCTTTTCATTGTTGGGAAAAATTATAGTGCCCTTTCAAAACAAAGTATCGGGTTGAAAAGACCTTGTTAATTCAGAGTACCTAATGTATTACATTTCTCGTAATGGAATTTAAGTGTTACTTGGGGTAATTTCCAAAGAAAAGCTGCGGTGTAAATTTTTTATTATTATTATTATTATTATTATTATTATTATTATTATTATTATTATTATCATCACACCGTAATGATGTTACTGCTGCTCTGAAATTTATTTTGTTTTTTAAAAGTAGGGTAATACGTGGGAGATCCAGTAGGGATTACTTGTGCTGTGCTGGTTTATTTTAATTTAATATCTTTTTTTGGGGGGGCTTTAAACGTGTTTTGCGTATGATTTTTGCCCTTCTGGCCTCCATTGTTGGTCCTTCCATCGGGATTGGTTCTCCCATGGTTTAACAATTGCTTTTGTTGCCGGGGTAATGGATGTTGATTTTAAAATGGAATGATGTTGGTGATGATTTTTATGTTGGGAGACTACCCTGTCTGATGTTGATTCAGTATTTTTGACACCCCGTTGCGCATTTACTGTTTCTTGGGCACCCCAGTTGCTCTCTTTCCCTTTTCCTTCTATGTTTGTTGTGGAGGGTTTCTTTCCCTTGGTAAATTATTATGAAAAGCACTTAGCATCCCATGACTGGAACTCCCACTGTATTAATGGTTCCCCGTTTGCTGATGTGAAACGGATAGAGAGTAGGAACCTCTCAAGGAATAACGGTGAACCAAGAAGGTTGTATTTTCTAATTTTTAACAAGGTATCCTTTCCAAATGGAATCCTCTGATAAATGATTTGGTGGTTGTTACTAAGTAAACAGGTTGAGGTGATTGTAATACTTCCTGCAGCCTATATCTTTCTTGCCGACTGGCGTTTTGTGTTTTAATTTCTTAATTTTGGTCTTTTTCAAACTCAAGGTACCATTTAATTTACTTTCATTATTTTCTTACCGATCGGCGGTTTCAAATGATATTTCATGAATTTATCTTTGGGTGTTTCTTGAGTTTAATTGTGTATTTCCTGTGGTTTTAGTGAGGTCTGCTTCCCTCATTTTATCTAATTTAAATTAATCTCTTTGAATTTTAAAGGCCTCCTTATTTTAATCCTATGTCACCTGATTTTATTTAGTTTCTGGTACCTAGTTTTTTTCCCTAATAATACTAACTACGAGGTTGTCATTTTATTTAATTTATTAATCTGAGTTGGATGAATTATATACCTTCTTTTTTTTAAAAAAAAGAAAGTTTTGTCTTTATTTCCACGCAACATTTATTTCACACACTGTCGGTTGGTAGCTTGATCCACCTGTTTTTTTTCTACCACCTGGAGGTAAGTTTGCCTTTTACTATGTTCCTTTTGGTGTTTTCTGGGTGTGTAGTGTTTATCACGCTTCCGTTTGGTTCCTTTCAACTGGATCTTTGTCTTGTGTTGTGTTTTTACTGCCAATCAGTTTAGTTGGCACCGGGTAACCTAACTGGTGGGGCAGTATTTCGAATGACACTAAAAAAGCATGAAAATTGACGTTCCATAGCACCGAGCTCGACAGCTGCAGTCGCTTAAGTGCGGCCAGTATCCAGTATTCGGGAGATAGTGGGTTCGAACCCCACTGTCGGCAGCCCTGAAGACGGTTTTCCGTGGTTTCCCATTTTCACACCAGGCAAATGCTGGGGCTGTACCTTAATTAAGGCGACGGCCGCTTCCTTCCCACTCCTAGCCCAAAGTCGCAATAAGACATACTGTATCTGTGTCGCTGCGACGTAAAGAAACTTGCAAAAAAAGCGTTACTTAGTTTCCCTTCCGAGTGCGGTTTTGAGGGAGAAATGGAAGGAAACTATTTCTAGGCAAGGTGATATAGTAGGATCTTCTTAGGTACCTAGCAATTCTTCTCATAAAACAGATTTCTGTGTAAGCTCATTCTGTTTTCATTGTGTATCCTGTTTACAAACCGGAAAATGTCAAACGCAGGAAGCGTCCAGCTTCCAAAAATGATGTATTGCCATCAAAATTTAGTAAAAGTTCCGATTCAGATAACGATGAACATACCATATCTTCATACGTCAGCCACAAACGAAAAAGGAGTACAAGTCTCGTTTCTATATCAAGGAAAGTCTACGAGTATCTCTCTGAAATCTAAAAAATATGCGGATGAGAAAATTAAATACCAGATTGGATACGGGTAATGAAATCAGAAAAAAAGTTTTACGGTATCTGAACTTGAACAAACCAAATTGAAAAGCATGTTAAAATTGGTCATTTAGAAGCTTTATTCCTGTTAGAACGAATTTAATTTTCTTCTACTTTCTTCATCCGTTTACACTCCAGGGTCGGTTTTTCCCTCGGACACAACGAGGGATCCCGCCTCTACCGCTCAAGGGTAGTGTCCTGGAGCACCAGACTTTGTGTCGGGGGATACAGCTGGGGAGGATGACCAGTACCTCGCTCAGGCAGCCTCACCTGCTATGCTGAACAGGAGCCTTGTGGAGAGATGGGAAGATTGGAAAGGACAGGCAGGGAAGATGGAAGGAAGCGGCCGTGGCCTTAAGTTAGGTACTATTCTGGCATTTGCCTGGAAGAGAACTGGGAAATTACGGAAAACTACTTCGAGGATGGCTGAGGTGAGAATCGAACCCACCTCTACTCAGTTGACCTCCCGAGGCTGAGTGGACCCCGTTCCAGCCCTCGTACCACTTTTCAAATTTCATGGCAGGGCCAGGAATCGAATCCGGACCTCCGGGGGTGACAGCTAATCACACTAACCACTACACCACAGAGGCGAACACACATTTAATTTTACGGGAAGAAAAAAAGAGAAATACGGTGAAACGACGCTAATATTTGCGTAACGGACATAACATCGCTCACCAAACAGCGGCTTCAACACGGAAGGTCAAAATATCAGATGTGCGGAGGAAAATATTGAATCGCTGATAATTGGTGAAAGGGCGATTAAACCCAAAGTTATTTATGATCGCAATCTCGATCCTCTTATCGGATACTCTGAGGCACAATTAAATGAATCGGTAAGAAGTGACAAGTTCGCTATCAGATTTCTCTGCTTCTTTCGTGAATTACTTATTTCGTTTAAGCATATTGTAAGAAATAAGTCAAACAATTGCTCTTGGTCTATCTTTGATCTCATATCAGTTTGCTGCCTTCTGCAATTACTAGTTTTAATGATTTTTTTATAGTTTTTCATATTCGAACGTGTTGTAATGAGCGGGCGAGACAGAACAGTAAAGAGAACTCTAGCGGCACTTGCCGGAAGTATCTCGAGGACGAGTCTAGTGTGCTGTATTTCCCGGCCTTGTGTATCTCGTAGGCTACGACTGAGTGCACCTACTTCTTCTTCCTCTTCTTCTTATATCAATAAATTTAATGTGGTGTGGGATTATTCATCGATCTGAGTGTTTGTGTTTCATCTGATAAAGTGATCATTTGGAAACTGGAAGAGAATGACACCTTATTCATGTGTTCAGTTTTGTAGATAAGGAGATAAATTAATTTAAGGCATTATTTTATTTATTCCAGATAAGTGTGTACGTCTTAGTGCGAATATCCCTGCATTAAGGACTGTGTGAGCCATTGTTGATTTAAACAAGATCGACTCCAATCCTCAGACCGTAATGTAAGAAAAAAAATGGCGGCTTAAGTAGCCGGACTGCTGGTATTGTCTAACACGAAAATATCACTTACATTATTATATAAACGGCGGTATTTTAATATTATAAAACTAATATCATAGGGAAAATCACTTTTTCACGTACGAAAACGCTTCATCAACAAGTACGCATCATATATAATCAACTAGAATTTCATATATTCTACTAGGAAAGAGAACAACAAGATGATTATTTAGAAGTTTCAATTAGTCAAGTGACGTTATCTCTTAGATTTCACAACGCTAGATAGATAAACTATGAAAATAATGTTTATAAGATCAGAATGTTTCAAAATAAATTAACGTGCTAAGTTCCTCAATGTATTCGCTCTGATGAGAACTATGGAACATAATTTGTTTTCAGTTCTGAAGTGGTGGACAATTTCTTATATTCAGCACCCAATGAAAGGGAAGTACACTCGAAATAACAATGTTATTGGCTTTACGTCGCGCTAACTACCTTTTTACGATTTGCAGACGCCGAAGTGCCAGAATTTAGACCCGCAGGAGTTCATTAACGTGCCAGTAAATCTACCGATACGAGGTTGACGTATTTGAGCCCTTCAAATAACACGGGGCTGAGTCAGGATCCGACTTCCCAACTTGGGGTCAGAAGGCCAGCGCCTTAGCCGTCTGAGCCACTCAGCCCAAGTTTACCCTAAATGATTATGTCAACCCAATGAACGGTCCTGGTAATGCTAACATAATGTTGACATATGGCATAGCATCACTTCACACAATGATGGTAACCTGAGTAATGGAAGGCTCAGACACTAAAGATATAATACGATTTTACCCATTAAAGGACATGACTGCAAAATCTCTATTGACTCTGTTCGGTATAGTCTGCTTGATGATAGAAAACCACACCACGAATTATAATGTGTTGGTAGTGTAAAACCCTGCGTTACAAACCCATCTAATCACTCCAAGTCACTATTTCTTCTGTCTAACAGTATGCAAATTGCTTGACCTGTTACACTTATAACTTATACTCCAAGATCCAGCCAAATATTTACGCAGGCTAGCGCAGATTACGGTATAGTAAAATACACTTGCAGCTAAATCACTCGACATTTTGAAGCACATAGACACTGATGGAATATTACAGTATCAGTTATTTTCTATCTAAATTAATATTTTTCGAGGAACACGAATAGGTTAACCGTTTGGAATTTTCCTTACCTCAGACTTATTCTCAAAATGGTGTATGCACCGGGGAGTTGGCCGTGCGCGTAGAGGCGCGCGGCTGTGAGCTTGCATCCGGGAGATAGTAGGTTCGAATCCCACTATCGGCAGCCCTGAAAATGGTTTTCCGTGGTTTCCCATTTTCACACCAGGCAAATGTTGGGGCTGTACCTCAATTAAGGCCACGGCCGCTTCCTTCCAACTCCTAGGCCTTTCCTATCCCATCGTCGCCATAAGACCTATCTGTGTCGGCGCGACGTAAAGCCCCTAGCAAAAAAATGGTGTATGCATACTAGAGTTTTGTCACTGACTTCAAAATAATCACGATGCATATTCCTAATCAATTTCTCTCTCAACGGTTTATGACGTAGAAAACTTAAGAATAGTTGTATGAGAGGCAATGCCAAATTTAGACTTAAACCTGGTTCACAACACGATCAAAATAAACATTTACTCACATTACTGCTTATAATTACAGATCCTAAGTGTCCTCTGACTCATATAAATACACTCGCATACTTACATTCTACAAGGAAACCGACATTTATTGTAAACTTTCATGAAATTACACCGACTACCTACGATAACAACAAACCAACATAAACTCACATTTCTGACATGTCCGGCTACTCGATTCGCCATCTTTGAACGATCGAGAGTAGCATTAAGGTCTGAACAAGACCGACTACAATATATCTGTCAGCGGAGAGATGGCGTGGAATGACATTAGTAGACGAATAAGTTTGAATGGCGTTTATAAAAGTACGAAAGATCACAATATGAAGATAAAGTTGGAATTCAAGAGGACAAACTGGGGCAAATATTCATTTATAGGAAGGGGAGTTAGGGATTGGAATAACTTACCAAGGGAGATGTTCAATAAATTTCCAATTTCTTTGAAATCATTTAGGAAAAGGCTAGGAAAGCAACAGATAGGGAATCTGCCACGTGGGTGACTGCCCTAAATGCAGATCAGTATTGATTGATTTGAAGCAACTGTATTAATGTTCACAGAAGAAAAATATATATCAGACCGTAATATCAAAACCAAGATGGTGGACGTCGTGGGCGCAGTAGCTGCCGACTGATGAAGGTTAGGGTAGCACGCAATAACATCATTTCGACGATAAACCAACTCACGATTTTCGGAGATGTCGGAATTTAGTGCCGCAGGAGTTGTTTTACCTGCCAGTAAATTTACCGACACGAGGCTGACGTATTTGAGCACCTTCAAATACTACCGGACTGAGCCGGAATCAAACCCGCCAAGTTGGGGTCAGAAGGCCAGAGCTTCAACCGTCTGAGCCACTCAGCCCGGCGTCACATTAAATTATTGTGTTGATACCACTGAAAGAGCTACACAATATCTGGTTCAATCAGCCAGAAATTACGAAAAGATCACGTACATATTTTGCAAACGGTGGTAGGTAATTTAACATCATAAATGTAACATCATAGGGAAAATCACTGTTGCACCGATGAAAACGCTTCGCGAAGAAGTACTCATCACATATAAACAACTAGAACCACACACATTGTGCTAGAATAGATTGACAACCCCACAGCAAAAGAGAACAATAAGCTGATTATTTCGAAATTTCACTTTGTCAAATAACGTTTTCTCTTAGATTACACTTCGCTGGATAGATGGAAATACACCATAAAACTGTTAAAATGATATTTATAACATCATTTGGAATGTTTAAAAATAATTTAAGGTTCGAAATTCCTCAATTTTTTCACTCTCATAAGAACTATGAAACATAACGTGTTGCCTTTGTTTCGAAGTGGTGAACAATTTCTAATGTTCAGCACTCGATGAAAATGAAGTACACCCGAAATGATTATGCCAGCCCAATGAACAGCTCCGGTGTTGTTAAGCCTTCCTTACTGGAAACTCTTAAATCGTATGTTGACATATGATATAGTAGCACTTCCAACCATGGTGGTAAACTTAGAAATGAAGCGTTCAAACACTAAAGATATAATAGGATTTTCCCCATTGAAGAACATGAGTAAAACAACTCTATTGACTCTAAATAATGATGTCTTTAATCTACATGGACGAGCTACAATTTGGTGTAGACTGCTTGATAGCAGATATCCACAGCATGAATCGGAAGGTATTGGTACAATAAAACCCCTGAGTTACAAACAAAGCTAATCCGTGCAAGTCCCCCCTGTGGGTGGGGGCGGTAAAATAACACCTAAGGTATCCCCTGCCTGTTGTAAGAGGCGACTAAAAGGGGCCCCAGGGGCTCTGAACTTTGGAGCGTGGGTTGGCGACCACGGGGCCCTCAGCTGAGTCCTGCAATTGCTTCCACTTGTGCCAGCCTCCTCACTTTCATCTATCCTATCCGACCTCCCTTGGTCAACACTTGTTCTTTTCAGATCCCAACGGTATTACGTATGGATTCCTAGGAAGTCTTTCATTTTCATGCCCTTCGTGCCTCTTGTCTTCCTTCGGCCGATACCTTCATTTTTCGAAGTGTCGGACCCCTTCCATTCTTTCTCTGTGATTAGTGTTATATAAACTGATGGTTGCCTAGTTGTACTTCCTCCCACTATCGGCAGCCCTGAAGATGGTTTTCCATGGTTTCCCATTTTCATACCAGGCAAATGCTGGGGCTGTACCTTAATTAAGGCCACGGCCGCTTCCTTCCAACTCCTAGGCCTTTCCTATCCCATCGTCGCTATAAGACCTATCTGTGTCGGTGCGACGTAAAGCCCCTTGCAAAAAAAACAATAATCCCCACCACCACCATCACTGCAAGTCATTATTTCTTCTGTATAACAGTGTACAGATTGCTCCATCTGTCACACTATAAGTTTTGTTATACACCAAGATCTAGCCAAATGTTCCCGCAGGCAAGCTCAGATTCTTTCAAAATACAATTGCATCTAAATCACACGACACTTTGAAACACATAGACACCATATCAATTATCACTATCTAAATGATTTTTTTGGTAGAAGAATACGAATAGGTCCACCATTTAGAATTAGAAAAATAGTTTTCCCTAATCTCAGACTGACTGTCAGATGACATATGCACACTACTGTTTTGTAGAAATATTCACGATGTATGTTCCTGATCCACTTCTCCCTTAATGTTTCATTCTTTAGCGAACATAAGAATAGATGTATGAGAGGCATTGCCATAGTTCGATTTAAATCCGGTTCACAACACGATCAAAACAAACATATTCTCACATGACTGCGTATAATTACAGATCTTAGTGACCACTGACCCATATAAATACACTCACTTATATTCTACATAGAAACTAATACTTATCGTCAACTTACATGAAATTACTCCGACTGAATAAGAAAACAAAAACGAATAGGCTCACTATTATAGGTTGGAAAGAGATCTTCCCTAACCACAAATTTTGGTTACACACATAGCCTACGATAGTTTGGTCTTTGACTTCCAAATTTTCCCGGTGAATATTCCTTATCCATTTCCCCTGTAGAGATCTATCTTCAGGGAATTTAAAAGCTTCAGCAACGGTATAATTAGATCTACAACCGCGAACGCAGCAGGAACGACCATTTTGTACTATGTTACAGCACGGCAATATAAACACTATTATACATTAAAAATACCATCAAATAAACTTCTAACAAAACACCATACTGATAAACCGTTATGGATTACTATTTTACCAAACATATACTTTATACTTCAATAACTCGATCAAAATAACACTCTTTAACAGAATGTAAACACAGATATGAACCAACCACATGTCTCAAACGCTCGCCCACGAAGTCGCCATTTTCGTCCCAATCGATAGTAACACTAAGGTCTGATATATTGTAGTCGGTCTTGGTCTGAGGATTGGATGGAGCTTAGCCTACAAGGAATACAAAGCCTGTTCACTCGCAGTGTGCTCTTCAGAAACAGTGTCCGCCTGGCAGTGCGCTTCTTGACCACATTAGCGCTAGTATACCACCTCACATCAGCACTCAATAGCATTGCTAACGGGAGTTAAAACCTGCACAAATTTACCTCTACACTATACTTCCTGTATATTATATACGTTACTGAGCAGAATGAAGTAGAAAATAATAAATGTTCACCTTTTACCCCTAGGAGTTCAATTCAGCTGTGGATTTTCATTTCAGATAACACATATAACTGTCGAAATTTATATCTGGCATTTAAAAGGATATAAGGTCTGCACTAGATATTTTTACTACCGCACCGTAGATTTTCAGTGAAAACCATTTTTCTTGATATTTTCTTCTCATAAATTGTTTTTCTTCTCGAGAATTATTCTCGGCGATACTGATCTGTCATGTCATTAGCGTAGTTAATGACAGAGGGGCGCAGAAATTTCTGCAGTATTATTCCGCTTAGTTCCTCAGGATAAACACTTTTTCCACACTGTAGAACAGGATTTTTAGCAACACGTGGCAACAGTATTTCGGTTAATGTTTGTGCTATTTTTGGACTGCACAGTGTTACCGATAACATTTCGTCCCTTACTTGCCCCAGTTTCATCAGCAGTGAAACAAAACTTGGTTTTGGATACCTGAGACGTGAGATCACCTCTGTCTTTGATTTTTATTAATGACGTTAGTTGTGATGGACTCTGGATACTACTGTACTAATTTTATCAACACACTCTTGGCATGGCATGTGGTCTTCGACAACTCTTACCAAATACCCTCCAATATATGCCATTGCAGCACTCAACGGACCGGTCACTAGGGTTCCATAACTTATCTTTGGTACCACCTACACAACAGAATAAGGAAATTATTATCATCAGAACAGGAGCAATAATAATAATAAGTAATTTAATTTTTGCCGTCTCATGGTCTGCGTATTTACTGTACCATACCTTGTCTGCTTATTGCTTTAATCCATAATTCCCTTGTTGACTCTTGGCAAGTAAATTCATGGAAACTACTTCCAGGAACTTCATTTCTGGAGCCTTGTTTACAAAATGGTACGCAGCAGTACACCAGTGTAATATAATTGACGTATTTTAAAAATACCGTTTTCCCGTTTTGTCAGTGTGTGAGTTAAGCCGAAAGTGTCAGGTTCCAAATCATCCTGAATTTACAAGAGTTTACCCATTTCACATCTGATGGTAAAATTATATTCTGTGACGTTTGCAGCAAAGAGGTGAGTGAAAGTTGTTTTATATTCCCCCTAACGAATTATAATGAATTTAGCAAAATCAACATGGTATTTTCAGTAATGCATATTGAGATAAGTAAAACTGCAGCTGCCTAAAAATATTGTAGAGCCTATTTGAGAGTCTGTTTTAGGCAGCTAAAATAACATTTTAGCACCTAAAAATCCGAGGTATAGTAATCACTATATCAAGTTCCTGTGGTGGTTGGAAGTGTAGTGTGTTGTCTGAATATGAAAGGAGAAGTGTTAGAACAAGCACAAATACCAGTCCCCGAGCCAGAAGAAATAAGTAGACGTGATTATAATCACCACTTCGGCCGGCAATCGAATCCGGGGACTTCTGAATCGAAGGCCTCAACACTGACGATTCAGCCAAGGATTCGGACAAAATAAAATCATTATTGAGTTTCATTATTTCTACCAGTATTAACATTCAACTTTCGTAGTAGACGTCACCACTAAGCATACAAGGTGTAGAAATACCGCCAACCGAGGTGTTCATGTGAGGTTGAATTGCAGCGCCTCTAGCGGCAAATATAGCATCCATAGGGCGGACAACGATGATTGGCTATTGGGCAGGCTTTGTATTCCTTGTAGGCTAAGGATGGAGTCGGTCTTGATTTAAACAAGTATATCGATAGTGACGGTTAGCTTTTTGAAATCACGGCCTACCAGATATCAAAACTGATCAAGTGTCATTAATTGCGAATTATTGAGCCTTGCGTTTGTGTAGTGTTTCAGTAGACATCTGCATAAGGCGAAGAAATCCAAATCGTGATTGTTATATAACCCAAGTGCGAGTGCACTACGATAAGCAGCGGCCATTTTATGATTTACTAGTTTTGCTAGCTTTACTAGTTCACAAAGTTCCTTGGTTTGACTAGTAATCGACTATTACAATAATAATTTGGCTTTTAAAATTGATAGCAACGAATATACAAACATTTAGTAAACAACTATTGCAATAATTATTCAGTGACAGTCCCGCTATAACTGCTCAAATTGCCACAGCACAGTTCGGTATAACATTCATCTTTGCGTCAAGACATTACACCAAACAGCTATAGCATGGATGCGGGAAAATGTTCAAAATGTAACTTTCCTTTCACAAAGGACGACAACGCCGTGCGCTGTGATGGATGCTCCCTTTGGTTTCATAGTACCTGTACGCCATTGGGAGTAACAGAAACCAAGGCATTGAATTCCAAAAAAGGTAATCTACTCTGGATATGTGACACTTGCAGGTACAGACTTCACAACTGTGGGCTGTGTAAAACATCATCGGAAAATGCCGAAGCCTTGACAGAAAGCATAAAGTCCTGTAAGGAGCTGAAAGAAAAAACGAATGATGTCGCTAAGACTTCGATGCAGAAAATGCCCCTTGTTCTAGAAGCTCAGTTACAACAAACGGAGCTACTGACGACAGTGAAGGAAACTGCAGAGTTATATGATGAATCCGTAATCCAAGAGCAGAGAAGCCTTGAAGCTCACAATAATTCTCACTCCTCAATCATTAGAGAAAGGCGGGAAAATACGTTAAGCAAGGAGCAGAACAATCCAGGAAGATTTGAGATTGAAGAATGTAGTGTAAATCCATCAACAGAACAAGTTCATGACAAATATAAAATGGAATTTAGAGAGGGATACCAAGAGGTAACTAGAAGGCAACAAGGAGTCAGAAAGAACAGTATTGCCGTTGTGGGCACAATGGACCCTTCAAGTACAGAATTACAAGCAGGAGAAAAACGTGCCTGGCTTTACGTGGGAAAGTTACATCGGGTTACCACAACTGATAAACTTAAAAGGCATATGCAGAAGCAAGGTATAACAGGTGAAGTACAATGAGATGAGCTGCAAAGTAAAGGCTACTTTAAAGCTTTTAAAATTGGAATACGGTTCGATGAACTAGAACGAACAAGCGTACCCGCATTCTGGCCTAAAGGTGTGCTCGTAAAACAGTATCGGTTTCGGAGTAGGAGAACTGAGGGAATCAAATTTGGCTAGCAGTTATTATGTTGCACATATTGGAAGCCAATGCACAGGATGCACCACACAGATACAAATTAGGACATTACTTTGGAATATAGAAGGCCTGACAAATGCAAGCAATATGCTCCCTGATAACTTATTCATGATTTATGATATTACTATTTTAACTGAGACAATGCTAACATATGAATGGTCCGCAAAAGACATGCATACAATCCATAATTTCGCCTCCCAGAAGCATGTAGGCAGACCAAAAGGTGGAATACACCTTTTGGAATCACGTGCCTATGAAAATGCGTTTTCTCACCTTTTCAAGTAATACACACTTCAGAGCACATCTTGTTTATAAGAACTAAAATATGTTCCATAGCATGCCTATAATACCATCCACACTCTCCAGTGAATGACATAATAGAAGGATTAGGTACTATCTTAAACAAGATGGACCCAGATGCACCATTGTTACTTGCTGGTGATATGAATTGTAGAATTGACAAGCCAGATTTTAAAACTACGTGTGTGATGGAATATTTGGAAGAAGAAGGCTTAAAATTAATCAACCAGAGAAATCAATTTACATACGTAGCACATAACGGGAGGAGTACAATAGATCTTGTATTTACGAACATGCAAGACATCCATCCAACGCACCAACAGGTCATCCCTATTGCTATTAGAAAACATTTGCCAGTAGTAACAAACTTTAATCTTTTATGGCAAGATGGCAAAAAGAAAATGCCAGCACTCTACCCCACAAGGACACTTGACTTTACCAAAATACAAGAAGAACATTTTGAAATAGTACAGGAATTGATCAGGGACGGTATGTTGGACGAAGCTGTTCTAGAATTAGACCATCAGATGCAGGAGGGTATACAGTATACAGATCCATATAAACGGAAAGCAAAGCCCTGTTTCAACGCAGACTACTATGTTGCTAGGAAAGAAACGCTGAATAAATTACACATTACCTTGAATTATCCATCCCCAGAAAACCTTGAAATATACACACTAGTTTCTTTCCAACACGCAGTTTGCTGTCAGTACATGGACGCATCCATATACCGCTTTATACGCATGCGCTGACTTCGTATTGGTCCCGGAATTGATACACAATTGGGTTGTGTTGGAATGGATTCTCGTTCATGAACTCCAAGGAATAGGAGTAACGCAATTACTGTACCGTTATATATTGGTGTTCTGTATACGTACTAACTTGGTGTAATGCCGACATTTTCCCATATTTCCTGTAATGTCTTTTATGATGCTCACTTCTTTCATATCGATTTGTAATATATTGAGCAACTCCTCGGCTAATGCGGAAATGCTTGAAAGACCCATTTTCATTATACTGAGGAACAGTTTCTTGAGAAAAATACTTCGTATTTCAATTATATTTTGTTTCATCTGGTACCTTTTGTGCCTTCATAAACTATAGGCCTAACGTAACACAATACATAAATAACTAAAGAAATATGTGTATTTACCGTCACCTAAATAATTTTCATTTCTTTTTATTTTTGCGAAAAATAGTACCTCCTCTTCTTCACTGGATGAAGAGTGTAAAAAATTGTCCTCACTATCCATCCTAACCTCAGTAAAAACAGCTGATTAAATAATTAATTGGAGAAGAACGCGCAATGTGCATAAAACAGCTGATTAAGGAACTCCAAAGAAATCAGCGTACAGCAGGGGGCAACGATACAGTGTTTCTGCGCATGTCACAGAAATGTACGCCTCACTACATGCTTTAGACTGCGGACTAGTTCCGACAGCCAGGGATCGATGCGAAGATTTAGTTGGAACGCCTGACTGCAGTACACGGACGGATACATGAACGCAATTTTGACTGTGTTAGAAAGGATTTTTCGTACTGCGCATGCGCAAGGAGACCATGTACTGGTACAGGGACTGTGTTGGAAATAACCTACTTTCTCGTAGGCTCTATAAGCAGCTAATAAAACAAAAGAAGAAAGGGTACCAAGGAATGTTAGATATAAAGAAGATAGAATTTGCTGAACGACATCCTTATAAAATACTGAACCCAAGAAAACCAAAATTCCCTACGGACATACCAATAGAAACCTGGGAAAAACATATGTGTCAAGTGCTTCAGGTTAAAGATACTCGTCCACTACAGACACAATCAGAAGATGTAACTGAGTTTTTGACTATAACAGTAATGAATATCGAGGACGCTATACACAGCATGGGAAATGGAAAGGCTTGTGGGGACCTGATCAGATTTACTACGAACATTTAAAAACGGTGACTCCAATTTTAAAGGAAGCGTGGTCCTATTAGATGAACGAATGTCTTACGAGAGGTAGAATACCAGATAGCTGGAGAAGATCCTACATCCAAATGGTATACAAGGGCAAAGGGGACATGGGAGATCCAGGCTCGTACAGAAGTATCGCTTTCGAATGCACTCTTTTTAAGGTAATGACAAAAATCCTCACTGATAGGATAACAGCACTTGTGGATCAATATATACCAGACCAACAGCTTGGTTTCAGAAGAGGTAGATCTACCCTGCAAGCTGTGGAGTGTTTAAAACAAGATATCGGGGAAGCACTAAGAGTACCAGGTGGGAAGCTCCACGCAATCTTTGTTGACTTCTCTAAAGCTTTCGATATGCTCAATAGGAACATACTCCTGACAAAGTTGGAGCAATTAATTTGTAGGAGTCACTACTTGACGGTCATAATCAAAGACATTCTCTCTAACAATACAGCATTTATAGAGGATAACATATCAATATCATATGCAATAGCACAAACCAATGGTGTACTACAAGGAGCTCCTCTAAGTCCTCTTCTGTTCTCAATAATCCCTTCGGATGTGACACGATGCATCAAAGATGAAGTTGTATGCATATGCAGATGATATGGTTCTCGCTGCAGAACGGCTGAAGGACTTGAAAGAGTATTTTGATCTTCTGGCAGCATGGGCACATGAAATTGATCTCAGCATAAATGACCAAAAGACTGTCTACATGATTTTCAGAAAAGGGGGAATGCCAGCAGTGACTGACATAGTCCATTACAATGGTAAAGAACTAGCAATGGTTAGTCATTTCAAACATCTGGGAGTCATATTCCAAACCAGAGGTGATGTTTTCACAATACACATAGAGAACAGGACAATCTTGGCATTTAAAGCAGTGAACGAAATCAAATATTTACGTAAGATCTCGGTTAAAGCAGCGGTACAGCTCTTTAATATTAAAGTTGTGCCTATAATCACCTATGGTCTACAACTCGTCTGGGAATACCTAAACTAATAGTCTACGACGAATAGAGAAAGTCAAAGCCGCATACTTAAAGAGAGCTCTGGGGCTTTCGAAGTATACTGTACACTATCTCGACTTGTGTATGTTCTGACGAGGGAATCTTTCCTGATCGAAGAGCTACGCTCCAAGATGTCACTACCATCCACGACAAATTAGATCGACTACTTACAGAACTGAAGCAGAAAAGAAAAGACATTTGGTTAGATTTCTATTCAACGGATGCTATGACAACGTTGGGATGGATAGAAGCGAACGACGAGTTAAGACAAATTGTAATTAGATTGGCTGTTCATGGTTTTCACTTTAAGCTTTGCAAAACCAAAACATTTCATGAACCTGAATTCGGATGCATATGTAAATTGTGCGAACGTGAATGTGATAGATATCACGTCTTAACATGTCCCAATAGAGGGAAATCGTTGATTAGTTATGTTCAGAAGAATGAGACCTATGTGGCTTGGAAATGTTAAAATTAATGTACTTACTTACATGGCCATTTGGCTGTAATAAAACTATTATTATATCTTTTCATTTATGAAGCCGTTTTCATTCCCCACCTTGACGAGGTGGGATGGGCCACGTAAGAGGGTCGGGAAGATGTGATGGAGGAAGGAGTTGGGTAAAGGATATGAAGAAGGAGGAGATGGGTGGATTCGGTCTCTTACCTAAGGTGGTTCCACAATTTTATTTCATTATCATTATCATTTTCATTCATTTTTTCTTTTTTCGATCTGGAGTATGAACATTATTACATAAAAGATACTCACACTGATCAGCCAGAACATTATGATCACCTACCTACAGTAATAGCCTGTATGTCCAACTTTGGCAGGGATAACAGCGACGACGCTTCTTGGCATGGGAGCAATGAGGCCTTGGTAGGTCGCTAGAGGTAGTTGGCACCACATCTGCACATACAAGTTACATAATTCCCGTAAATTCCAGGGAGGGTTGCGGTGAGGTCGGACGCCACGTTCAATCACATTCCAGATGTGTTCGATCGGGTTAAGTTCTGGAGAGTTGGGGGCCAGCGCATAATTGCAACTCGTCACTGTATTCCTCGAACCATTCCATCATACTCCTGGCCTTGTGACAAGGCGCATTATCTTGTTTAAATATGGCACTGCCATTGGGAAACATGATCGTCATGAAGGGGTATACGTGGTCCGTAACCAGTGCCGTCATGGTCCCTTGCACACGCCCCACACTGGGCCCATGGATCCCCACGTGAATGTTCACCAGAGCATAATTGAGCCGCCGCCAGCTTCTCTCCGCCCCGTAGTACAGGTATCAAGGAGCTGTTCCCATGGAAGGCGACGGATTCGCAACCTCCGATCGGCATGATGAAGAAGGTATTGGGAATCCTCAAATCATGCCATGCTCTGCCACTGCGCCAATGTCCAGTGACGATGGTCACGTGCCCATTTGAGTCGTAGTTGCCGATGTCGTGGTGTTAACATTGCCATATGCATGGGTCGTCCGCTGCGATGGTTCATCCATAGGAGTGTGTGGTGCACTTTGTGTTCAGACACACTTGTACTCTGTCCAACATTAACGTCTGATATTAGTTCCTCCAAAGTTCGCCGCCTGTCCTCTTTATCAGTCTGACCAGCTTACGACGTCCGACATCTGTAATGAGGGGTGGCCGCTCAACCCCTCGACGTTTGGACGTGGTTTCACTTTGCTTTCGCCACTTGTTGAAGACACTCGCCATCGCGCGCCTTCCATATTCTACGGACTGACAGCACCCTCATCGATACTACATGCACCGTGCGTATGACTGACTCGCAGTCATTCCTCGTCAAGTGACGCTGCTATCGCTTGGAAGGGTTTATATCGATAGTAGATAGGTGGCCATAATGTTCGGACTGCTCAGTGTACATTCTGAGCTGATAAAAATACGACTTGATATGAAAGAAGCAAAATACAAAGTAGTAAGTAATCGACAGATGATCCTGATCGCCGACGATATGGTTCTGAGGCTTTATTCCCCCATCGCTCTTCTGTTTGCTGATTGGATGCTGCAATGTAACTGAAGAGAGGAGTTAGAGGGGGTGATGAGGGACAGGGTTCAGGCAAGAGTTTCCAAAGAGGTGAAATGGAAGTGAGTATTTAGGCCGGAGTACTTCGGACGAGACGAGAGGGCAGTGATAGTTGTGAATATAGGAGAGGGCTATGGTGATAAATCGGATTAAATCCTCGACGGTAGGAGAGGAGAAAGAGCGTCTGCGACTGGTAGGTGAATCGACTGTGCGGTTAGGTGCAACGAATTTGGGATTATCAGGAGGGGGTGGGGCGAGCTTCACATCTGCATACGCAGGTCGGGTGGGCTTCTACATAGGAGTCACAGACAGGGCGTTGCTCAGTGTTAGGGAATTTATAGGTTGGATGTGCTTGCAAACAATGGTCGCACTTAGGGTTCATAGTTCGACAATTATTGGTCTTGTGTGAGTTGTATATCAGATATTTTTCGCAGCGAGTAAGTTGCGGTGGCAGAGGGCATGTGAAGAGTCAACTTTGTAGTGGCAACGCACCCAAATCTAACAACCTGTTGAGATCATCGGTCGTAGGCAGTAGAATTCTCACCATATAAGATGGGCCTGATTCGTTCCGGATTCGGAAGGCTTTACGAGATGGGAAAACTTCGGAGTTTATCTCGGTGAGGATTTCCTCGTCGATGATAGTTGGATCTATACCACGAACCACACAGCTGAAGAGGCTATGCCTGAGTGGCGGGGTTGGTATCTTGGTCGCTGGTTGTGATAGAAGCTTGAAGGGAGCGACAGAACCAAGTAAACCTACTCCAATTTACAGAGTGAGATTTTGGGCGGTGAAGTCTCCATTCAACTTGATGAAAACGCCGTTGGTGTTTGGCCTTACCTCTACAATCTCTTCAGGATGCATATTTATCTTAAGGAGGGTAGAAAGGATATTGCGTGGGGAGCGGAATTGCTTAGGTGGATTTTCAAGGAGATAGACGTGGGTCCCATTTGGTGGGGTCCGAAGAGAGGTGAATTGTTGAGAGGACGGCAGGCTCCTGGGATTGAAAATGATCCTCTCCTTGGAAGAAGAATAGGTGCAGATGCAGTTTCTAAAGGATGGGTTGGAGATTCATTGACCTGATGAATGTCTGTCAGACTGACCACCAAACGCCGGGTTGGTTGTGCATCTTACGGAGGGGTGGTTGGGGTTGACCTTTTATACTGAAGGTTGTAGATGTCCTACACTGGAGATGGAACTCGTGATAGAAATCTCGCCTTGCGAAACCTACGGTGGCGGAGTCGAGGGCGGCTGACGCAACGGAAGTCGTCGATGTAGTGGTGGTGCAAGTGTCGCTGGTGGTGGTTATTGTTTAATGATACATGACAATCAAATTCGCTGCTATGAACGATGGGTGGAGACTTCTGGCGAAAAAGGCGGAAACCTGGACTGTCCTCTCGGCAAGCTTCTAGCAGAAGGTAGACTTTGCGAAATTAGCAGTAACTGTCCTGAGGTGACCCCTCAATTCGAGCACCACTCAGTTGACCTGTCGAGACAATTTTTAAGCGACTATCAATCGCTGTGTTAGAGTTTGATGTGCGGGTGTGGACGGACGTTAAGAACCATGCAGTGGTGGAAACTGTCGCTACAGTCGCTATAGTCGACGAAGGATGTTGGCTCGTTGGGGAATGAGAAGAAATGGGCCCAGAACAACTGCTATTGATGAGGAGAGAGTGAGTCCTTGTCCTTTCGTGCGTTATTTCTACACTTCCTTCTTCGAACATTGACCCGCCATTGCACTTATCCTATTTATGCTGTGTGCCTTCCAATGCTCATTGCTATGTCATAATACACAATTTCACTGGTGCTATACAGCCTCATGGTGAACGATCTTCCAAGATCATCTCACGTACAAATAGCACTTCGCACATGATATTGCACTCTACGTTACAGCTAAACGACATCTGAGATTTAAATATTTGTCTGAATATTTAAAGATCTTCGGAGACTGTGCGACGTTCTCAAGATTTCATGGTCATTTTCAAGGTATTACCAGCGTAATAATTTATACCCTCTCCGTAAATATTTTTGGACTAACTGCATGTTTGTGGAAATTCGTGTTCTTAAAGTGGTTCGCCGACTCGTTATTTATTAATTCATGGTCAAAGATACCCTTATTTTCGATACTTATAAACAGAAACCTTCTCCTGCTGGAAAGGTTATTAAGATGCCCTTCTGTTGTGCGAGTCCAGACGGTGCCTTACTGTATTCTCATGCATTCTAGTGGCGCAGGCATGAACTACCTCACCACTCGCTCCTTCTGCCTCTGGACGCGTGTGCGCACGTTATCGTGGAAGCAGTGAACTGACAAATAGTAAACCCAGCCCAAACGGATGAATCCCTAAAAACACTCATAAATGCGATCCAGGAAGCCACAACTGCGAGTATTCCGGTTCACAAACCTAGACAAAACACTAACATTGAATTACCGGCCCACATTAAAGATCTAATACGACAGCGCAACAGACACAAGCGCAACTGGGCCCGATACCACCGCGATGAAGACCGGATACGCAAAAACGAACTCAGGGTCGAAATCGAAACCGGAATAGTGGAGTATAGGTCTCAGATCTGGAATAACAAACTGAGTACGTTTGACACTAATACCAGACCGGTGTGGAACTTAGCGAGATATTTCACGCGAGAACCACACGTGATCCCAACAATTAAGGGACCTAACGGACCAGTATACGAAAACCAAGATAAAGCCGAGGTGATAGCCGACTCACTGGAAGAGGCCTTTTCGCCCAATGACGAACCATCAGATCCCGCCTTCATTAGGCACACAGAGGCCAAGGTAGCGGAATTCCTAGCAAACGCACCTAAGCCCGAGGTTAAGAAGACTAATATCCACGAAATTAAGTGGATAATAGACCACCTTAACCCGAAGAAGGCACCCGGCCCAGACGAGATACAGAACATAATTTTAAAAAAGCTAACTCCGAAAGCCCTCGCACTACTCACTAAAATATACAACGCAATGTTCCAATTGCAGTATTATCCAGAACGATTGAAAAAGGCGAGAATCCTTGTATTTGGCAAACCAGGCAAGGACAAACCTAACCCTAATAACTACAGGCCCATCAGTCTCCTGGACGCCCTCAGCAAAGTATTCGAGAAAATACTGCTGAAAAGGCTAATAGCACATATCAAGGAAAGAGGAATCATTCGAAACGAACAATTCGGTTTCAGGAACGGCCACTCCGCCCCGCAACTGCTTACCCGGGTCCTAGAACAAGCGACCATCGGACTAAACAAGCGGAGAGACACAGGCACGGTATTCCTTGATATCCAGAAGGCATTCGATAAAGTTTGGCACAAAGGCCTATTAGCGAAATTAATAGACCTCGAATTCCACCCAGGGTACATAAGATTAATTAAATCATACCTGGAAGGCCGAGAGTTCCAAGTAGACGTTCATAACACACTGTCAAGCACGCGACCGATCAGGGCGGGCGTAGCCCAAGGGTCACTAATAGGACCAATCCTGTTCATTCTATTTACGAATGACATGCCGACAGCGGAACTCACTACCACGCACCTCTACGCGGATGACACTGCTATCACAGTACAACACTTTCAACTAGCATGCACCCGAAAGAGACTACAAGTAGCACTGCGAACCCTCGAGCCCTGGCTAACCAAATGGCGTCTCAAGGTCAATGTAGACAAATGCCAAGCTGTAATGTTCACTAGGAAGAACAGACGCACACACATGCCAGCCAATATAAAACCGCTCAAACTGTTCAATCGAGATATAGCATGGCACGACAAGGTCAAATATCTAGGTGTAGTCCTAGATAGAAAACTAACCATGCTATATCACATTAAAGAGGTCCAGCGGAAAACACACGCACGACTGTCACAGCTCTATCCCATACTGAACAAAAGATCCAGTATTAACAAGAGAGTAGCAATCAACATGTACAAGGCCCTAATTAGGCCAATAATAACGTACGCAGCCTCCGCCTGGGGCTACACTGCTAAGACAAATCTGGATAAGCTGGTGCTAATACAAAACAAATGCATTCGAGCAGCGGCTAGACTCCCGTACGACACGCCAATACGCCAACTACGCTCTATTGCGAAAGTCAGCTCGATAAGGCAACACATTCGAAAGCAAACACTCCGAATGTACAAGAAGTCATGGGGTAGTAAGGTCAACCCATTTGTTAGTGGAATCGGACGCTATGACGTCGACCTATACACAAAATACCCCACGCCGAAACACATTCTGTTCAGCCACAGGGTTGGGAGGCCGGGGGGCCAAAGCCGCCCTCGCTCCTAAGCTGACACCTACCCACTACACCGCTCCACTTAACACTACGCCCACACACCACACTACAGCACCTGTATATATGTACATACCTGATCACCTATATCCTAGATTAAGCTATACTAATATTATTTGCTATGCTATGTTATATTTTTGTTATGTTATGTTACAGACCTAGCTACCACCGGTAATCAAGCGAGGGAGGATTGAGATAAGAAATACATCAAGACGAAGGCAACTCAGCCTTAATAAGGGACGACCCAATCCACCCCCGCCCCCAGCCAGCGACAAGGGAGTGGACAGATAACCCACCCCTGATAATATCATTTAATTTACGATGTACATGTTTCACAGGACACGAGAGCGGAGGAGAGCGGCCCGCACTCTAAAGTTTTAAATATTAAATGTATATATGTACAAATTGTTGGAGAGACAAGTGTGTTCCAATAACACCGCATAGAGGGACATCGACAGGCGGAAGAAGATAGCCCCTTGCATTACGTAAGGCTTGGCTTTATTCCCCCCTCTCCAAAAGGAGACTTGGCACCAGGGACTGCTGGCTGCTGGGCAATGGGACGAACCTGTGGCCCAGAGCCCAGACGCTACCAGACCCGAGCCGCACCAGGCAGTGACAAGAAGGACTGATCCCCTCAATAACAGAAAATGGAAAGGAAATGGTTATGTTTGCACGACACATAATCCTAACTAACACAACCTCTGGTCTATCTCCAGCCCACATCCTTGCATGTGCTATCAAAAGAAGTCAGGTTTTACATGTAGGCTCTTTCTTCTTTCTGCCTATGTGGTTTTTCCCTGACCCTTCAATACCATACTTCAACACCATATACCTAACACAATCTCGCCTGGTAACGTGTCTGACATGGAAACAGGCAGATACTCCTTGTATCACTTCCCACTCTACCCAGCTATCTCTTTTCTACTCAGAAATTAATAGCATGTCGGAGGCCATGTAGATTGAGTCGATGGTCACGGCGGGGGAGCGGGCTACGGGGGCCCCCCGTAAACAAAAAAAAAGCAGTGAACTGACTGAGGATCTTTGGTAATCGCCATTACGGTTTGGAGGGTGAAGCAAGATGGTAGTGTGGCGTGCCTCTCTCCATTGCGAGATGAATTGTGGAATTATGGTGGACACTGGCTGAAATTACCTTGCTGGGGCTTAAGCCCTAGTGAACCTCGAAGGGTCTCTTTTGATTTTTCTTCCTCGCCTGGAATTTGTAATACATTTTAAGGATTTCCTCTACTCTGTGTAAGTATGGATATGCTGCTGGAGCGACCTCACAACTACGGCGGCATGGCAACCTGTAAGTGTTTTTCCAACTCATCTTATACCGTTTCTATGTGGTGAACTGAAAATTCCAAAATGTGAAGTGTGTGCCGGGACACGATGTAGTTTTGCGTCATCTAAAATCTACGTTTTTGCCTTGTGGTATTTGAACTTTTTTCGGGTTATTAAAAGGAACTTACAGTATATGTAAATAACGTTTGTCAACTTGGAACTTGCGTGTACTGTAAATGAACAACTTCGCTTTTCATATTCTTCGAGATTGTAAATTCAAAACTTAATGTTTGATTATGGTTTTCTAGGCCTAATAAGTAGGTGGTAAACGCAATGTTTTACCTTGGTTACTAACCAAGCGAGTTGCTACAAGTGTGTGGGATTTACGTGTGTATTTTGTTTCCGTTCTAACTTCATTTCCGACTTCTTTATTTAATTTTATCACCTATTTGCTTTGTATTTGGATGGTATTTCAGTGTCCCGTTTTTCTCTTGTCTCTTAAGATGTATTCGCCTATTGTTGATTTGCGGCCTGTGATTGGCCCTTTTCCTTGACTGACCTATCGTGTTTTTGTTGCTATGGAAATGAAAATGATGTTGATATTGTTGATGAATGTTGATGAAGATGAATTGATGTCCCTGTTACGAATTTTGCTTTGTGGGCTGTTTAACCTGTTTCCCTTTAGTTGATTTGGCATTTTTCTCTCCCTACCTGCATAGTTTTCTACCCGGTGTTGCGGATCTTATTATTATTATTACTATTATTTTTGGTTTTTTTCTCTTGGAAACCTGATCGTAATTTCCCACCCATCCTTGTAGGAGCTCCTTTGGAAATACCTTAAAGAAAGTTTCAGTATCAACAAAATTACTATTTAATTCAAATTGATCCTAGGTTGAAAAAGATGTGTGATAGAACTAAGTACTTGTCAAGGTAATTTATTGGTATTTAACTGATACCTTCGAGTTGAAGAGGCGTTTCAGAATTGTATGTAGTCTGGTTAATTTTCTTTTTCCTTAATTAATTAATTAACTTTTTTCTTTTATGAGTGGTCGACCGTAGGTTTTTCTGATCTTTGAGCAGTAAGTTTTTAAAATTTAATTTTCCAGCGAAGATATACCTTTTTTAATTTGTAAGTTACTTAAAGTTTGTCATTAAATCTCTCTTTGTTTCCAAGTAAATGTTAGTGTTTTTTAAAGGGTAATTTTGTAACGACCAGGTGTACATTTAATCCACCCCTCTGATGTCATCGGTTTATTTAATGGTGAGTGATTGTTCCTCTTTTCCTTTCATTAGTCTTGGTCTTGCACGCTTCCATGACGCTGATCTGTGCCTTGGCTGCATGCTCAGAGCATTTGTGCTGTCACTTGGGGTGATTATGTCATTAATTGCTCTAAGTGCTACAAAGGTGAGATAAATGAGTTAACAATCCTATTCGCTTGACAAACGGCTCTGTTGATAACAAATTCGTCCTTTGAGTGTTGTACACACCCCTGGTGATGTTTTATCTTATCCAAAGGATCCATACCACCGTAATCCTGCACGACGCCTTATCGGTCCTTAAAAAGTGTAACTGACAGATGGGCTGAGTGGCCTCGTGGGGTTTCACCCCTGGATTTGCATATTCATCTACTACTATAGTACAGCTATTCATTCTTCTGATCTAGGCTAAAAGCCTCCTCAGCCACTACCACATACTCTTTGTTCTACTGGAGTCAAGTCTAGAACAGTCCAGCGTCTGTTACTCTCGGATATCATGAATGTATACACCGGTCACCACTGCTACCGTCACCACCACCACCACTCAGCAAAAACAAACAGCCGCCGAAGCCGCAGCAGTAGCCCATCACACAGCACTGATGTCCACATTCTTGAATAATCCGAATTACTCTCATCATCTGGTACTACAACTTGCTCCACAGTATGACGACAACATCCAGTACAAGTATACAGCACCATGCGCCACACATGGAAGTGAGCCTGCTCCTCGCCGCGTTGCAACGAAAAATCCATCTCTCAGCATCATGGCTCCCTTTCAACTAAACCTCGAAATCGTCGGAAAATCAGACTCTCCAACACTATTTCGGATACCAATTCCCTACATCAGCTCCCAGCCAAACGTCCTACCATTTTACCTTGTATGCTCCCGCCCTGCTCCCGGGGGACCCATTCATTACTCCTCACTAATTCCACTCCAGAATGCCACTCAGCGGAGAACATCCTTTGTACTCTGCTTCACTTCAGTATACAAAAAAACGAAATTGCCGACATCCGCCCAAAGAGACAAGGGATCATCATCAAAGTTAAAGCGGCACAAGAAACACAAATGAGCAAGTACAAGAAAAATAAACAATAAATAAACAAATACTACTGTACTTACCTTCACAGCAGTGAATTAAATAAACAAAATGTGGAAGCAGACATTAAATTAATTAGGGGTAGAAGGGCCACGACTCAAATGAAAATAAACACTTGACAAGCAACTAATGTTGCTCAGTATACCAAATGATAAGATAAGACCTTTGTAAGGTGGAAACAAAATATTTAATGAGTAATAATAATTTAACTTACAATTAATCAAAATGGGAGATGTTTCAAAATATCATAGCTTTAGCAAAGATTAAAAAATATTGATGTACAACAGAAAACAATTCTCATATAAATCTCAAATACTGGCCGTTCATTAAATTATTTAACATAGTTCCTTTTGATAGTTATCTACACTAATATAATAATAATAATAATAATAATAATATAAAGAAGAAAAATTCGTATATTTGTTTGTAACGAATAGACTCAAAAACTGCTGAACCGATTTTTAAAATTACTTTACCTATAGAAAGCTACATACACAGTAACATGGACTGTATTTTATTTTCAAAACAATTCGAGGTGGGGTGCTCGCGGGGAGATATAATAATAATAATAATAATAATAATATTAATAATAATAATAAGATAATATAAGCAAAATACCCAATTTGTCGTACAAGGATGAGACAAAGCTCAATTTAATCCCCTTGAAGCAAAGAACAAAACTCAATAAGCCCTGCGGGACCGAAAACCTTGTTTTAAGGCCCTGAAACCAACAGTTACGGAGATATTGGTACCAAACTACCCCTGCTCTAGGAATCGGATAAAGTGATGAACTGCCGTAACCATGGCAACGTCACCTCCAGGATTCTACAGCAGCGAAACTATCTACAATATATCATGAAAACCTTACATGTTACAGACATGAAAATTGGTATTTGGAATCCCCTTTAAAAATAAAAGAACCCAAATGTTCGTTTTCAGAAGATCCACGTAAGAGGGGAGGTTAAAATAAGGGAAGAAGGAGTTGAATTATATATATGAGGATACATATATCTCAGAAAATGAAGATGATACAGACGTGAAATTTTGTATTTGGGATTTCCTTTAGAAATAAAGAACCTTTTTTCGAAATAAAAGAGGACTGTTTCTCACAGAGTTCCATGTCCCGTGTTCCAGATTTAGGTCTCCCAGTAACCAGGTCATCTTAGCCCTAAAAGGCAATGCCACAAACGTGGTTTACGAAGAGGTTCTGGGGTAAATGAAATGCAACTTTTCGGTGAGTTTGTATACTTCAGGGACTCATAGATAACGTCTTGGTGCTGTACCAAGGAACAAGTAATTTTTATCAAATTACGAAATCATCTTGAGCGAAGCCGTGTGTAACAGATAGTTACAAATAAGTTAATTGGATCCAATTGAAAATATATATTATATAGTGAATTAACGAATTTTGAAATTTGTTTCAACCTAATTAAGCTTCACATTAAAATGGTTATATAATAATCAGAGAAACAATTACATGTAATAAGCTTTAACAGCTTCATTTTAGATAATAATCCCGTATTAACTATAAATCGAATTGCGAATATTTAACATTAACTTAATTATTATATTTAGGTGATCCGCCTATTCAATACATACATAATTTATTACATTTAGTACATGTTTCGTCCCCTAAGGAACATCATCAGCTATAATAATCTACAATAATATTTCAGAATATCAAAATTACATTATTAAATTGGAAAGGCTCATTAAAACATTCTTGTATGATAGGATATTTAAAATAAAATATTGGCAAGCTTTGTTAAACTTGCAAGACATATAATCAATAAAATTGGTTGAGTTGTTCTTTAAACTCTTGATGATAAAGTTCGTGGGAACTAACAGTTGTGTTCATAAACCTTAAAATGATCGTTGTTGTGAATACGAACTTCTGATTTAAAATAATTCTTGATGAAATATCTATACGACCTTTGATGGTCATTCCTTAATTTTTATACGAGTATAAGACTGAACGCTTCAGGATTTAATGTAAACACGGGGCCGAAGAAGTAAATTTATTTGTAGAACTGAATATTATTCTGTCTGAAATTAAAAGAAAGAACTGAGTGTAAGTAAAGAGAGATGGATGATGAAATAATATAATATGATTTAAATCGTGTTACTTCCTTGTTATTGGTCCCGATGTGCGGAAAAGGGCTCACCTTTGCTGGGGTCGATGTAGATCTGATTCAAAGCAAGTATTGGTAGTTGCTACGTTGAGCGGGGAATGTAGAGGGGAAGAGGGCGGCGTGTCCTAGGAGGCACGACCTTAGTGTCGCCGAGCGTGTGACACGTTAAAATTTGGCTTTTCTTTCTAATTTTCGCTTTAATTAATTGTTCGAACAAGATGTTATACTTCTCAGAAAGATCGTTAATATTCCCCGTTGGATTGTTCCTTTGGTCCAGATCAATGTAAATTTCCTCGTATATATTCAATAAATGGCCTTATTTTATAGTTTTCAAGATTTTAAGGTCATTGTCTATGTTTGCAAATACGTGATTGGAGTCTGTCATGTGATCGCTCATGGTCGAGTATCTGTTGTATTTCTTGGCCCTGGCATGTTACTGAAACCTTGTAACAACGTTCCTTCCTGTTTATCAAATATACGTATTTAAACAACTCACTCATTTCAATTTGTATTATTATTATTATTATTATTATTATTATTATTATTATTATTATTATTATTATTATTATTATTATTATTATTATTGTACCGGGAGGTACACGTCATTCCGCACATTCAAAATAAGCGAATTAATGAACTCCACTACCGACCAAAATGTGAAATTGCCTCTACATAAAGTTGAGACTTTAATCAGAAGATGTCACTACTGAAATATGAAGTAATTGTGTTATTGTGAAGTTTCCTAAACTGATTGGATTTCTCTTGTTTTGTTTTTGCCGTACATCAAGAAGTTTGTATATTTTTCCACAGATGTCACTACCAAAAAACTATGGTCATGCACTCTGGTGCAAGGTAAAGGAAGGTGTTATTGAAAGAAATTTTGTGTTTTTTTAGTTTTCTCAACTAACATTTGTTTTCCTTGTGTAATTCTAGGTTTTGCAACACTTCTGTCTCATTTCGCCAATTTTGAATCTGGCCAATTGTATACACACGAATATAAAATTTATTATTATTATTAATAATAATAATAATAATAATATTACTATTATTATTATGTGTAATAGTTTTCTGTAATTAATTTTCAGCCTATCACAGGTTTCTTGTTCGGTTTTGAGTGTTACTTTTGGCTTCAGCCAATAAGAATGAGAGGGTCTGTCCGTATTAGCCCAGAATCCTCTCGAACATTCCCTGAGGGTATATAAGTTACGGCTTTTCAAGTTTCCTTTTCTCTTGATCGCCGTCTTTCTGAGTGTGTGTTAAGGCAGGAGGCGGGACGCCTCATTCTTCGGCAGACAGCACATCAGCCAGGTAATTGCCACCTAAATTATCTTTTCTGTAGCTACCTCCGCAGACTCATTCGAGGGGAAGTTCCGAATTCTTAACGATGTAACAAAACTTTTCTAAAATGTAAATTTTCTTTCGGCTAATGTAAAACATAAAGTCATTAACTGTAAATCGGGGACAGAGAACGAGTTACCGTCTCGAGATCCCCTTCATCTTAGTTTGAGGTGACTACGATTTCGTAACTGTTTTCTTACTGTAATGTATTAAATATATTTCCATGCGAGTCACCACAGTAGCTTGAGACTAGCCCCTGTTTCGTCGGGCTGGAGCCCTGTTAGGGTTTTAATAATTCATTATCTAGGAGCGCAATTGTACGCCTCCATTCAGTTTGTGTTCTGGCCATTTATTTAACCTGTTCTTTTTCCCCAAAGGCACAGTAGCTTGGGTACTAGATACCCCTGTGTAAAACTATTTCCATTTGTAAATCGTGCCTTGTGAGGCCAGAGAGTGTAAGACTTGGATGTAATGTTGCCTTGAGTAGGCTGTAAGAAATTGAGAGCATGTAGGCTCTTTCATAAGTTTTGGTAATAGTGAGTGGTGATTCTGGAGGGTAAGAGATTGTAATTTTTGGAGCAACTGCTCTTGAATTGGGGGATTTCTCCTTGACTAAATTATTCCACATTTTTAATTGTAAATTTTGTAAACTTGAGCTTGTAACTCAGAACTTGTAAATCAATGGCTTGAAGCCCAAAATTGTTAAATTCCCTATTCTCGGGCGTTCCACCCTTGTTTGGAATTGTACCTGAGATATCATTGTTTTCACCAACTGAAAAATTGTTAAGTTTGTTGTTTTTGAAGAAATACAACCTTCAGTTCAAATTTTAAGTTAATTTTGGTATTGTAGATAGACCCATTCACCCCAGTACTTTCTTTCACCACTTTCTGCTCCATGGATATCTCCGTAACAATTATTATTGACGATATGGGTGTTATAAAATAATCTCGAGTTCGTGTTGTTAGTCTTAAAAGCGATTCTTAAATTACGTCCCTTGAATAAATTCGTAATCCTATATACTTTACAGTTTTTAAATGTGAATACAGCAAATTACTTAACGTTTTCTTTTTTTCATTCTTTTACTAAATTAATCACATGTTTATTGTATATTTTATTTATAATCCTGTTTAAAATTCTTTATTGTACCAATTTTTATATGCTATGCAGTATAGAGTACTAACTTCCTTCTTTTATATTCGGATCTGAAAGAGGAATATTAAATGCTCTGTAAATTATACTAAATCTGGCTCTTTTACGAGCTCCCGTGTGTATAGAATCATTTTTGATCATGTTAACCGTCTGCGTTGGTTTCCTAAAAATATTAAATGATAGATTTTATTATTTCTAGTAACTTTCAAGTCCAAATAATTTAAAGTGTTATCTACTTCAGAATCGAGTATGAACTTAACATATGCAGTCTAGATCGAGCAAGCGAGGAGCGAAGTTGCGTTGTGCTGTGTGTACCGTGAACATGGTTGGTACTGAGCAATACCGGGTCGCGATTAGGAGATCGCAGGGGAAGCAGAGGAAGGAGGTCAAGAATGGACTTGTTAAAAGAGAAGAGGTGGTGAAAATGGGTGAAGCGGTCCTGGTAGCAGGAGTGTTAGCTGTGCTACTGGTCATTGGGGGGGGGGGTGGGGGTGGAATTAAACCCAGGCCAAAATACCAGTGGCAAGTTTAGCGTGGAAGATTTGGCAGCACTTGATGTGTTAGTGAGGGAAGTTTTTCAAGAAAATTGCCAATGGGACAAGGTGCAAGAAATAAAGGACATGATGGAAGAGCAGAGAAAAGAGATAGGGAACATGAAGAAATTGTTAGAAACAAAGACAGAAGAAACGAACAACAGAACGTGCAACAACGAGAAAGAAATTGAGCTATTAAGAGGGAACGTAAAGCATCTAGAAGTGGAGGTGATGAATATGAAGAAGGAAGCAGAGGGATGGAGCCAGGAGAGAAGTGAGGAAGCTATATTTATATATGGTGTGGAAGAAGGTGAGAAGGTGTGCAATGTTGACTTAGTTTGTAAGGCAGTAGATGTCATACAGAATAGGATGAAGATAAATTTCAGTGAAGCGGACATAAACGATGTGGAGAGTGTGGGCAAGGCTAAAGTGCGAAGATCAATCAGGGTAAAGCTTTTCTTGACCCTTATGGCAGAATTTGTGCTAAGGAATGGCAGCAACTTACAGGGACAGAAAGTATGGCTGAATAGAGACTTGTTGATTGATGATGGCACAAGTTTAGTGCCGAAACTAGTACCTCATGTGAACGATATGTGATTCATTCACGTTAATAAATGTTTTTGTATTGAAGAGGGGGGACCCTCTTAATTTCAATTAGTGTAATCCCACTTCAACACGGATCACGAAATTTCTAAATATCAATGAAAAGGGACATGGGAGAAGAAGGTGGTGAAAATATGAAAAACTGAACCGACATCTTTGGAGAGCGATACAGCAAGGGCTGAAAGCCCGTATAAGAGGGCAGAGAGTAGTGATGACGAATGGTATGTGGGTTAGAGAGCACTCAGTGTCGAAGCTGAAGGGGATGAACGAGCACATCAGTACCGAGGTGGGAGCGAAGGCAGTACAAGATGGAAGGAAGGAAGCAGAATCAACTAGGGATGGAGTGGAGGAAAGAGTGGAAACCAACCCAGGTGGAAATGGTGAATGCAGTGTGGATACAGAAGATCTGAGCAGTGAAGTGGCGAGCGAGGTTGAGCCGCAAGATCCGTTAGCGGCAGAGTGCAGTATTTTAGAGAGCAAGAAAGTAAGTGAGAAGAGTGATCGACAGAATGGTAAAGCCGTTATTAGCAGAGGATGAAGTAAGAGCCTAAAAGACTTGTGGGGCAATGTGTGCAAGGGTACAGAGGGTACTGAGGGTAGTGAACGACAAAGAATGCCAGAAAAAGGAGAAATTGACACAGAGAGTGAGGGGGCTACAGCAACAAAGAGTAAGAAGAGGGGAGGAAATTTGGAAGGGAAGGAGGATAAGTTATTACTGTATTGGAAAATAGGATATGTGAATATTGATTTCGAGCAAACTAGGAAATTAATAAGATTAAGGAAGTAGTAGAAAATTTTGATGTTGTGGAACTCTTGGAGACTTCGTCGGAAACAGGGAAAGAGATAAATTGGAACGGGTTTTTGGTTAAGTATAAATACAGAAGAAAAGAGAGGAATAAAGGTCGCACCCCAGGAGACCTGGTAGTTTTAATCAAAGAAGAAATCAGTGAACTAGTAGAAGATATCGAGACAGACATGCAAGAAGCTATCTGAGTGAGATTTAATATGGGAGGGGTAGAGGGAAGGATGAAGAAAATAAGTCTAGCTTTCGTATACTGCCATCCTAGGTGTTCCATATATACTAACAAGGATATTTTCGATGATCTATTGGTGGATATTAGTATGATAGGAGAGAAGTTTACTGATGAGGAAGACATGCTGCTATTTGGAGACTGGAATGCGGGAATAGGGGAACAGAGCCCAGTATATAGTAGGGAGGAAGGGAGGCGTATAGTGAAAAGTAGGAGAAGTGAGGACAAAATCATAAACAGCTATGGTGGGAAGCTCCTACAGATGTCTGCAGTGGGAACAGAGCAGGGTGGTAGTGTGATTGATATAGTACTAACCTCGGAAGGAGTGTTAGAGGATATTGAAAGGATGGAAGTAGGAGAATGGATTGGATCACACCATTTCCCAGTGTGAGTGCTGTTAAAAAGGGCGGAGGAGAAGCATACCAAGAAAGAGGTTAAGGTGAGGGATCAACTAGGGTGTGGGTATAATAAGTACAAATGCACAGGGAAAGTGGAACGAGATTGGGATATCGTAGTAAAAGAAGAATTACACTTACTAAATTTTGGATGGGAGGCGGCGTTAGAGGAGAATAATATTGATAAAGCCTGGGAATTTATGCTACATCCAATCAAGAGGATGGCGCAGATTGAAGAAGTAGGAGGAGAAAAAGGAAAGAGGGAGAAGAATGGTTTAATAAAGAGTGTGAAGGAATGAAAAGGAGGGTTTTAGGAGCGATAGGTGAGCATAGGAAGAAAGGTGGGAGTGCAGAAAGAGAGGCGATATATAAGAGATTACAAAAATAAAATTTGTGAGGTAAAAAAGGCTCGGATAGAAGAATAAACGGAAGCGATAATTAAAAAATGTAGGTTTAATAGCTGGAAAGTTTGGGAAAGGATAAACAGAATAAATAAGGGTGGAAAGAGACTAGAGAAAACGAGTATTGAGGATGTACAGTGGGTGCACTATTTTGGCGAATTACTCAGGGGGAAGGGTGAGGAATGTGTGAATGAGATGGGGGAAGAACCAATTTGGAGGAATAGAAGAGTTGTAATATAAGAAAAAGACAAGGAAATTACAAGAGATGTAACGTTAGAAGTGATTAGAGGAATCGGGGGCAGAACGGCGGTGGGTTGTAATGGTATCAATAATAAATTTTGGAAAGAAATTAGTAAAAATGGGACAATGATAGAGTGCATAGTAAAATTATTCAGTAAGGTTTTTGATTAGGGGAAGTACACTAAGGAGTGGGAAACAGGGATTGTATGTTCAATGTATAAAAGGATTTCCAAGAGCAGTATGGATAATTATAGGGGCATATCTCTGTTAGATTCCTTAAGTAAATTTTTTACAGGGGTGTTAGCGAACAGGGTAAGTGAATGGACCGAAAGAAATGAAGTATTGTCAAATTTCTAAGGGGGATTTAGAAAAAGAAAAGAACAGTGGACAATGTAATGATAGTGAAGACGGCCTTAGAGAAATATTTGAGCGTGCCAAAAGGCAAAGTGTATGTAGCGGCAATTGAATTTTAAAAGGCTTTTGATAAGGTGAATAGAAGGGCACTTTTTGAGAAATTGAGTAGGTTGGGGTTCTCGGAAAAGATAATACGGGCAGTGGAGGCGATATATAAGGTGGTTAGGTGCTGTGCAAAATTGGGAGACGACAGGTAGAGTAGACGCATAGAGTCTAAGGTGGGTTTAAGCAAGGCTGAAAAGTATCGCCTTTATAGTTTATTTTATTTATCAACGATATCTTGGATGGTCACGGAGGGAACAACTGGGCCGTGCTGGTGATCAACGGGTTGGAGGTACCGGGATTGATCTTTGCAGATAATGTAATTTTGATGACTCTAACGGCAGGAGGGATGCAGAAAAGCGTATCAGCAGTTTCCGAGCTCTCAAAGAAATTGGCCTTGAAAATTAAAGGGAACAAATCCTTAGTGCTAGTCGCGCAGGCTCACAAAGGAAGGAAGCAAGATGGGAATTGGATGGTGCAGGGAGATAGGTTAGAACAAGTAAGCAAGCTGGAATATTTAGGAGTGATTATTAACAGAAAAGGAACTTGTGATGATCAGATTAGGAGATCGAGAAGTAAAGGGATGGGCACCCTGGCTTCAGTCAAAAATTTGTTGGCTATATATCTGAGAATTAGCTATAAAACCTTGCGGTTAGTTTTAAGATCGGTTATATTCGGTAGGATAATGCATGGGTCAGATGTTTGGGGGTTGGATGAAAAAAGAGTGGAATTAAAACGAATTATTAGTAATTCTGGTAAGTCGGTGATGCGGCCCCCTCAGTGCACAGCAAGTGGAGGGGTTGAATTAATGTGTGGGGAAGATACGAAAGTTGAGTGTGTGAAAAGAATAGTTAAATGTTGGATGATTTTGAAAAGAGAAGAATGCGGGAAATTGTTGCAAGCCGCGTATAAGCAACAACTGAAGTGCATGTATAAGGGATGCTGGCTAGAAAATATTAAAGGATATTTGGAGAAGATAGGATTGGGGTACATCTGGGCTGCGGTTTGGTCGAAGACAGAAACCAGAGGGAGGGTGGAAGGTATTTTCCAGGAGGATTAGAGATATGCAAAGGCAGAGATTATTAGGAGAAATTAGGCTAAGAAGTTCCCTTAGTGCTTCGATAAATTATTAGAAGTAACTGGGATAAATTAGAGGTATGTTGATAGGCTAAACAGGGGTGGGATGGAATGGTGGTTGATGGGACTCCACAAGAACAAGGGGTGGTAAACGGGTAGAGACAAGATGGTATGTGTATTATGTGGGGTAGTAAGTGACGTTTTTCACCTAACTGGTAATTATAAAGAAAGGAGTAAGTTAAAGAATAGTCTATTGAGTGCCAAAGATCGTGAATTATTAGGAAAAGGGGATGAGCGGAATAGCATAAGGTGGATTATCAGGCAATGAGAAGATGGCGGGGAAATGAACAGGTACTTATGTGCCATTAAAAGAGCGTGTGAGAGAAAGTTGAGTGAGGAAGAGGCATAGGATTAATAAGTGGATGTGTAAGGGCTGAAAAGTTGGAGGTGTGTTTAAGTCGTTGGAAAAAAGAAAGGTGAGTATAATATTCTAAGTTAGGGTGCTGATTTGAGTTTGTAAGTGTAGGAGGCTTTATCGATCGTGATATGGCAGGTGATTGTGTAACTGTGGACTAACAGTGTTCTGGAATTCAGCCAGATTGGGTCAATGGACAAGAAATGCGAACACAGTAGATAAGCAGGCAAGGACATGTGCTAATATTTGATCAAAATCTGATGTCGGCGGATTTTGTAACAACGACCTGATATAATTGGTACGTGTAGAATCTAAGGATAGACAACGGCTAGATTGGATTTATTTAGGACTGGAATTGTAGGGTGTTCAGTTATTATTTTATCTGAATGGTAGTTATTTGTGATTATTATTTGTTCATTGCTATTATTAATATGTATTATTAATTGTAGTACATTAGCAGGATGGCACTTAGTTGTATATATGTGGGCATATGCTGTTTTCTCACTATTTATGTATAGGAAACGGTAACGGAGAGGAGGACATACTCGTAAGGGGATGGGGTAGGACGGGCCTACCCCAAGGAATGATGGAGATATATGTGGGATGAGGCGTGAGAGCGGCGGGGAAAGGGACGAGAGTGGTTTCAGCCCCGCGTGGCCGGCCGCAAATGGAATGGTGAGAAAACTGCACTGTCATCTGGTGAGGGTAGCTGGGGTCCTCTTTTAGGCCCCAGGAATAGGGCCGGTCGTGCCATCATTGGGAGGGTGGCCTTCTGCTTACCAGAGGTGATGGCGCGACCGGACACTAGTAGTAGGTAGCTAGCTTGTTCTTTCTCGTATTACTATTAATATTATTATCTATTTATTTTTATTCATTTTGTTTCTTCATTTTTAAATGGAGACGATGGACGTGGCATATAGGGATGGAGGATGAATGTCGTGGTGACTCTCCCTTGGGAGTGTCACGTTTCCGGAGTATCTGATGGACCTCATGGAATGCCCACGGACTCTCTCGTTTTTTCGTTTTGTTGTTTTGTGCATGGAAATGGGTATTATAAACATGTAGCGGGGCTAATCGCCTGTTATGTTCAATAAATACTATACTATACTCTACTTAACATATGGATCAAGAGAGTTAGGTCGGTTTAAATAGGCCTGACCGTTATTCTTTCATCTGATACTGTATTACAAAGGTGTCATCTATATTGAAACGGGAACGCCCTACGAGCATTCACGTTTCATTCTTTTATTAAGAGGAGCTCGCTAACACCCGGCCGTAAGCATTTAAAACTTGCGCCGAGCGCACAGGCATAGTGGGAACTGCAAGCAAGCTCGCGATGTTCTAGAACACCGGCCAAGGACAAGCGACGTCACGCAGAAGGTTCCTTCGTGTTCCATAGCATTGCTGCATGAACGAAATATAATATCAATATTTCAATAACGTCACCTTGCAGGCAGGAATAATGAACGCTGCTAGCCGAAATTTCGTGTCAATCGGTGTGAAGATGGCTAAGATATAAAATTTTCTTGGGGCCCACATGTGTAGCCACGCCCACCGGCCTTCGGCAATATAAGCGAGTCGCCAGCCTGGGGTAAAGCAGAATGTGTGCAGTGTGCAGAGAGTGAGGGAAGTCGGCAGTAAGCCGTGAGTTCAGTGAGTGTGTGCAAGTAAGCACGTCGCGACATAATTCGTCACTCGGTCCGGCTGTATACTTGAGTTCAGAACGTTCGTGTTAAAAGCTTTCTCCGTGGGCTTGATTTCATTTAAAGACTGTGTTTCTCGCATAAACTGTGCCAGCCTTGATTTCATTTAAAGACTGTGTTTCTCGCATAAACTGTGCCAGCCTCAATTTCATTTAAAGACTGTGTTCTCGCATAAACTGTGCCAACCTCAATTTCATTTAAAGACTGTGTGAAAACAGCGATAGTGTTTCTAGAGCCAGCCTTGATTTCATTTAAAGACTGTGTTTCTAGCATAAACTGTACCAACCTCGATTTCATTTAAAGACTGTGTGAAAACAGCGATAGTGTTTCTAGCCAGCCTTGATTTCATTTAAAGACTGTGTTTCTAGTATAAACTGTGCCAACCTCGATTTCATTTAAAGACTGTGTGAAAACAGCGATAGTGTTTCTAGCCAGCCTTGATTTCATTTAAAGACTGTGTTCTCGCATAAACTGTGCCAGCCTCAATTTCATTTAAAGACTGTGTTTCTAGCATAAACTGTGCCAACCTCAATTTCATTTAAAGACTGTGTGAAAACAGCAATAGTGTTTCTAGCCAGCCTTGATTTCATTTAAAGACTGTGTTTCTAGCATAAACTGTGCCAACCTCAATTTCATTTAAAGACTGTGTGAAAACAGCGATAGTGTTTCTAGCCAACTTTGATTTCATTTAAAGACTGTGTTAAAACAGCGACAGTGTTTCTAGTATAGACTGTGGCGATCTTCATTTCACTTAAAGACTGTGTCTATCCATTGAACTGTGTTCATAATAAACTGTGCCAACATTCCCTCTTAAAGACAGTGGAATGCAATATCGTGATTTCTTTCCGAGGAACCATGCCAATTCCCATCATAACCTGTTCAGAATCACGTATGATCTTAAGTGCCAGTGATAATCTTCTAAAAATTACGACGTAATAGAACTTGGACTGTCATTTATTTCAACAAGTGTATTGTGCTCATGGAGTACAGTGCAGAGACTATACCCGGTAAATTTAATTTTCTTTATGAAGTGCTTAATCACTGCACCTCGGAAGGTCCTAGATTGTTTTCGTTTGTTTATCATTCCAAATACGATAATTCCTTCCATCTTATCCTCGTGGAACTGTCACTAAAACTTTATCCTTGCTGCTAAAGTGCGTTCAACATCATTGACTGTGGGAACTATTTCGGCGTGCTTCGCCTTAGAGAAGTGTCACACCAGTGTCCCATGACGTCCAATGTGGAAGCTCCTCATTTCCCCGTTCCTGCCTCAGGTTCGAGTCATCAACACTAATACAGAGAAAACACCAACGAGGGAAGACAACGCCGACGCCGACCGCAAGACGACGCAGCCGCCGCAGGACGACGTCCTCTCCACGCCTTCAGGGACAACTCCACGATTCAGCTGTAAAAGGTGACATAATTCTTTGCATATCTATTGAATAAACTGAAGGATCCACTTAATCTTGAAAATTTTTTTCACTACCCTTCTCTCTCACTCTCTTAGCATGGGCCGTACACGCCTTGTCGTTCCTCATGCTCTCCGATAAACTGAAGTACGGGCGTTCCTGTTACAATATATCTAGACCTATGACGCAATCCTTCAAGTTTATGGATAATTTTAGTTTTTCCCATGTGGGAGATGTTAAATTCGGCTAAAATGCATGATGCTGTGGCACCCAGAACTATGCTAGCCAAGCATATAAATACGTTCACATATATCAGAATTTAAAGATCAAAATTCGTAAGATTGGCAAAGGCATAACCATTTTAAAACAATGTCTAACTCACAATGTCATCCCAATTTTTTTAGATATTGTGGGATGAAATTCAAAAACCAGAAAAAATTCTCAAAACTCAAAAGAAAACCAATGAAATTTGGATTAAAATTGAAATCAAGTTTCTCTACAGGGAAAGAGCTAATTTAAACTCAAAACTTTATGAGGCACACCTCAAAGCCCCGTTGTCACCGGCCCCGATTGAATGGTACTCTTACCAAGAACACTTAAACGTTGAACTTAACCATATTTTAAATTTAAAACAAGGCAATTTCGACAAGAAATTTAGAGCATTATATAAACAACGTAAGGTCTCTCCCGATACTTCTCCCAAACCAAGGGAGAATACAATAATTGAAACCCAATTCCATCCCCCATTAATAATTAATCTGACATTCCCTTCAGTTTAACAGAAGAAACTATCCTTAGTAACGGACCTAAACATAATTGACCCCATTCTAATAAATTAGAAGACAAGATAGATACAGTTGCAGCAATAGAACAATCAATACAAAAATTCCCGCTAGACCAATGAGTAGAAGTACGGTTTGAAATTAGAATGAAACTAAGGGATGCCTTAGTCAACTCTGATAGAAAAGATGAACCAAAACATACTAATAATAGACAATTCAAAGGACTTAAACGAAAGATTCAAGATAATAATCTTATAGTTACAATGGCCGACAAGGGTAATGTTACAGTCATTATGGATAAAACTCAATATGTTAAAAAACAGATCTACCGGGCGAGTTGGCCGTGCGCGTAGAGGCGCGCGGCTGTGAGCTTGCATCCGGGAGATAGTAGGTTCGAATCCCACTATCGGCAGCCCTGAAGATGGTTTTCCGTGGTTTCCCATTTTCACACCAGGCAAATGCTGGGGCTGTACCTTAACTAAGGCCACGGCCGCTTCCTTCCAACTCCTAGGCCTTTCCTATCCTATCGTCGCCATAAGACCTATCTCTGTCGGTGCGACGTAAAGCCCCTAGCAAAAAAAAACAGATCTATTCTTCTCAGAAGACCATATTTCAATAGTTAAGAAAGATCCCACTAATGGACTCCAAAATAGTTGAAACAATTTTGGAAGACGATATATTTCTAATGAATGAACATGAAACCAGAAAGCTGCTCAATATGAACCCAAGACTTCCTACTGCTAGAACGATGCCAAAAATACATAAACCAGTGATACCCATCAGACCTATTATAAATTATAAGACTAGTTCAACTTTTAAAGCGTCACATTATGTTCACAAACATCTTCGAACACATTTCAAATTTTACAACAATAAATCTATAAAGAACTCTGTCAAATTCTGTAACGCTACTAAATATTTGGAGTTAAATTCCGATCACACAATACACTCATTTGATAATAAAGTATGTATCCTAGTATTCCGATAAAATAAATCATTAACATTATTAAAGAGAATTTGATCCAATATAACCACTTGAGTTTTCAAGAAATACATGATATTTTAATCGTCATAGACTTAAAAAATAACTATTTTATGTTTAACAACAAAGTCTTCCGACGAAGAGGTCTTCCGATGGGTGCCCCAGCATCAGGCATCTTATCCTAAATTTACATCTACCACATGGAAAGAACCAAAGCTATCGATAAACTTCAAGGATTGTGCCATTGGTCTAGATATGTAGATGGCACCTTTTAAATATTAGATGAAAGAGTAACTAACGGTCAGGCCTTTTTAAACCAACTTAACTATCTTGATCCATGTGTTAAGTTCACACTCGATTCTGAAGTAGATAACACTTTAAATTATTTAGACTTGAAAGTTAATAGAAATAATAAAAGCCTATCAATTAATATTTTTAGGAAACCAAGGCAGACCATTAACATGATCAAAAATTATTCTATACACCCGGAAGCTCATAAAAGAGCAGCTTTCTTTAGTATGATTTACACAGCATTTAATGATCATTTTTCAGTTCCGGATCTAAAAAGAAATTAATAACATATAGCATATAAGAATAGCTACAATAAAGAATATGTAAACAGGATTATAAATAAAATTTAAAAAACCTGTGACTTCTTTAGTAAAAGAACAAAAAGAAGAAGAGTATAAGAAATTTGCTGTATTCGCGTAAAATAATCGTAAAGTATATAGCATTACGAATTTATTCAAGGGACGTTATTTAAGAATCGCTTTTAGGACTACAGCACGAACTGGAAACTATTTCATAACACCCACATCGTTAATAATAATAATAATAATAATAAAAATTATAATTATAATAATTATGTTATTATGATATTATATTATATTATTATTATATTATTTATTATTATTATTATTATTATTATTATTATTATTATTATTGTTACGGATTTTTCCGTGGTAGGTAGAGGTGAAAGAAGGTGCGGGTGTGAATAGGTCTCCAGCTACGAAAGCAAAATTAATTTAAAATTTAACAAGGTTATATTTTCTTTTCAAAAACAAAGAAATAACAAGCATGGCAGGTACAAAGTAGCAAATCAAAAAGGGTAGTTACAATATTTACAGGGATTGGGCTTCGCGCCCAGATTTTACACTGCTTGGGCAATCAGCTCAGTTTTACCCCAAACACGAGTTTTAACAGAGGGGCAGAAAACCCCATTCATACCTAGGAGCCCTTGCTCCAAATTACACATAAAAGCCTCCACGAGGCATACAACATTCAATTTTCAAAAGAGCCACTCGCTCTCAAAATTTAAACCAAACTCCACCTTCAAGTTGTCCTCACTGGACATAGACACAGGGGTAAAATACCCAACCTACTGAGGTCTATAAAATAAAAATGGGCAATTACATGACCTCTAAAATAACAATTTGAGAGGAGGCGAACTTGCACTCCTAATACACTTGTTTAAAAAACCTAATCTGGCTCTAGGCCACTAATGCAAGGGCTAATCCCATACTACCGAGGTGACTTTAGAAAAGAGCAATTTGTTTTACATTAACGAAGAATAGGTTGAGAAAATAAGTTCACCTCAAGACAATGTGAGTGGGAGCTCGAGAGGGTTAGCACTCTCTATCCCAGTATGTAGCTTAAAAGAGAATAGAAGAAAAGATCGTTACATTTTAGGAAAAGGTTACATGGAGGAACGCTTCGCACCCGCCCCGAGAGTTAAACTGCTGAGCTAGCAAAGAAAGAATTTATTAATCGGCCATTACCTTATTGATGACCGCTGCCGAGGAAAGAGGCGCTTCCCGCCTCCTGCTATGTACTTTATACATTGAAAGATGGAACAGAAGTGGCCCGGAGACCCTAAAATCAGCAGTTTATATCCTCTCGCGGAAGGTTCTAGGCGATAGGGGAATGAAAACACCCTCCCACAAACTTTTTATTGGCTCGGGTACAGAAACATATCCAAGTTGGGGGAAGATACATCGGATTGGTCGGAAATAACTCAAAGAAATTCAGGATTGGTTAAATGCAAAACAAGGGGAAAGAGAGGGGTATACAGCCAACTTAAACAATAACTAAAAAATTTTTAGCAAAGAACAAACATTTGAAATAAAAATTTCTCCAACAAAATAGTTCTTTGACTCCGCACTAGGTTGCACTATTGTTGATCTTCAGTAGTGTCCTCTAGAAGAGAAAGTTCACACTGCTTACTTCAAGCGAAACAAAACCACATCAAAAATGACACAGTTCAAAAACTCAAAATTTTCCACGTGGTGACATCTTCTGAGAAAGTAGAGAATTAATAGCGTAGATAAAGTTCAGACTTCCTCCAGCAGAGGAGTTTCAACTGGCGCACATTTTAAATTAGCGGAGTGGAGGTTTACCGCCCGGTACAGACCTCCCCCCCAAAAGTTCCTCCCGGGGTGACACATGAAATTGTTTGAAAACAAGGTCCAAGTTTTGATGTAGATATGGAGATTAATTGCCAAAAAGAATATTTATAAGATTTTCTTAATTTGGTTTGATTCAGTTTCAAAATTTTGTTGTTGCAGGTGAAGTAAAGTTTTTAAGTTTGTCGAAGTAGAATTCCGAAGATGGACTTTTAATACTTAAAAGTGATGATAAATTTTGCAATGTCCACCAAATATTGCTGTTGAATTCCCAAGTGTAGTCATTGCTTATCGTAACTGTCCATGTAGTTGATGTTGATGAAGTTGGATGGCCAGACCGGCCGTTGCAGCTTGCGTCCAAAGGAGGCCGCTCGGACCCCTCAAGTACCCTGAGATACCGCTCGCCCGCACTATGAGGGGAGCAGAGGTGTTGAAACACGCCGCGCCCGCGGTGAACATATACAGGCTGCGGGCAAGTAGCAGGTCGTGCGCCGCGCATCAGCCTCGGCCGGGAGGAGAGCTCCGGCTCGCCGTGCACCTGACGTACTCGCTGGAGAAGAGGGGGCCCGTCCTCTGCCCCAGTTGCTGCACGGCGCCGCGCAGCTGCGGGGGCACTGAAACATTAAAGCTAGGCGGCAGAATTGTGTTGGACCATCATCTTTTTGAGGGCACAGGCATGTAGAGAGATTGAGGGGCCAGCGGCGTGCAGATATCCATGGCATTTCATCTAAGCCAGCCACTGTGTGTAGTGGAGAAGGAGACGGGAGCGTGGTAATGGCCGTGGCAAGGACAGGATGGCAGTTTAACAAATCGGGGGAGGTTTACAAGAAATGCTTAAATATAGAGAAATATAATAGAAGGAGCAGAAAGCCTTAAGAGTGGAACTCACAAAAAAAATATAACCTTCATATTCCTATCAAATTATATGAAGCAAGTTGAAACAAAATTTACACCGGTTTCACCTGGGACAGGTGAACCCTAAATATCCTCTCGGTGGCTGGATTGCTTACTAACAATGTAACCGGAGTAAGAAAATCGAGAATGATGCATGGCCCATGAAATCTGGGGGCAAGCTTGCCCGCGGGAACAAAATTCTTGACCATCACCTGGTCACCTACCTTCAAAGTGGTGGGTTTCCGTCCACGATCATACTTTTCCCTAACCTTTTCATGAGATACCTTAAGATTGGCTTTAGCCTTCTTCCAAAGATCTTTAATATTATCCGGATCTATTGTCTCGGGTAGAATGTCACTCAGAGACCAAAGGTTAGAGAGCGCCGTGTTGGGCACAAACTTGAACATCAAGGAAGCTGGAGTGAACTTATGAGATTCATGAACCGCCGAATTCAAAGCAAAAGCTAACCAATGCAGGGACGTGTCCCACCTGGAATGATCTTCATGATGATAGGCAATAAGTGTGGACCTGAGATTACGATTAACCCGTTCAGCCAGAGATGGTTGAGGGTAATAAGCAGAAGTAGTTACATGAGAGATGGATAAGTCAAAACAGAATTTACGAAATAAGTTAGATGTAAAAGCCTTAGCATTATCAGATACAATATATTGGCACGGACCAAAAGAAGCAAAAATAGAATTTAAGCAAGTAATGGTAGACTGAGCGGTAGCCAGCTTAGTCGGAAATAACCAGGAAAATCTGGTAAAACCATCTACACACACAAGGATGAACTTGTTGGCATTACCCTTTGACTGGGGGAATGGTCTTACATAATCAATATACAGGCGTTCCATGGGGCGCGACGCTTGCTGGGAAGACAAGAGGCCTACTTTGGTGGACATGGTCGGTTTACTAAGCAAACAGGATTTACAAGCCTTTACTAGTTCACGGATTTCACCGTCCATACCTTTCCAGATGAACATTTCACGAATCTTTTCACGAGTTTTAAAGATACCAAGATGCCCTCCTAATGGGGTCTCATGATAATACTTGAAGATCATAGGTACAAGAACCGCTGGAACAACAACCTTCATCATCTTATCATGCCTCGAAGGGCAACATAGAACACCATTCCTCAGAACATAAGGGACAACATGTTCCCCAGAAGAAAGGGTTTCCATTATCGGAGCCAGCGTCGGATCTTCACGTTGGTATTTCTCGATATCCCTAAAGAGCATGGGGGCATCTGTTAGGATGGCATTAACCTTAGATAGTAGGGACTCGGAAGGTGATGAACTGTCGACCGGTTCGTGGGTCTCGACGTCGTTAGAAAACATACGGCTGAGTCCATCAGCGACAATATTTTCGGTACCTCTGATATGTCTAACATCAAACTGGAAGGCAGAAATACGGATGGCCCAGCGGGCTATACGACCAGTACGACGCGGCCTACCTAAGACCCAGCTTAAGGCTTGATTATCTGTCTCCAGGTCGAATTTAACATGTTCCAGATAGAGACGGAACTTCTCTAAGGCGAATAAGACTGCCAAACCTTCGAGCTCATAGATGGAATACTTGGCTTCTTGAGCCGACAATGTCCTAGACGCATAGGCGATGGGGCGCCTCCCTAGTTCAGTCTCTTGAAGAAGGACTGCAGCTACCGCTGACGACGATGCGTCGGTTTGGACGATGAATTTCTTCGAGAAATCAGGCATAGCAAGTACAGGGGCATTACAAAGTGCTAATTTAAGGTCTTCAAAAGCGGCTTGTTGAGAAGGTCCCCACTCGAATTTGATGCCTTTCCTACGAAGAAGGTTTAAGGGCGCCGCTCTATTAGCGAAGTTAGGAATAAACTTCCTGAAGAAATTCACCATACCAATGAACCTGGCGATACCTTTAATGTCCTTGGGAGGTTTGAAATCACGGATGGCCTGTGTTCTAGAATGATCGACTGCTACACCATCAGGTGACACAATATGCCCTAGGAAAGACATAGAGGGCTTAGCAAAGGCAACCTTGGACAACTTAACAGTTAACCCAGCCTTACGAAGGCGATCGAGAACCTCTCGCAGATGATCTAGATGTTCTTCAAAAGTCTCTGAAAATACGACGACATCATCCAAGTAGTGATATAAGTACTCAAATTTGATGTCGGAGAAGACCCTATCTAGTAGCCTAGTGAGTACAGCTGATCCGGTGGGGAGCCCGAAAGGCACGCGGTTGTATTCGTATAAATTCCAGTCCGTGGCAAACGCTGTAAGATGTTTAGACTCTTCGGCAAGGGGAATTTGATTATAGGCCTGATTCAAGTCCAAGATAGTAAATAACTTGGCCTTACGAAACCATGAAAAACAAGAATGAAGGTCGGGAAGGGGCACAGATTGTAACACCACCTTCCGATTGAGAGCCCTGTAATCAATGACAGGCCTGAAGCCTCCTTGGGGTTTCGGGACTAAAAAAATAGGCGAAGAATACGCTGACTTAGAGGGCCTAATAATACCGTCCTTCAACATCTGATCGATGATTTCTTTTAGAGCCTTCATTTTAGGTGGAGATAGCCTATAAGGTGGAAAACGGACAGGAATCGAATCCGTGACCTCAATTTTGTATTCAATAAGGTCAGTAACACCAAGAGTATCAGAGAACACCTCGGGAAACGACTGACACAATTTGCGAATACTATCAGCCTGCTCCTCAGGTAGATGTCTAAGGTCTAACAACATCTCATCCTGGGTAGGCGAAATAGAAGAACATGATGCAGAATTACACTTTAATAGAGGGATATTACAATTAGAGGCAAATTTGAAAGTGCAAGACCTACTCTGAAGATCGAGCACAAGACCAGTGTGGGAAATAAAGTCCGCTCCCAATATAATGGGGCAAGGCAAATGCTTGGCCACAAACAATTTAACTTTCCATGTGAATTGAAAAATACGAATTTTGACATATAAGGAACCGAGAATTTCTAATGGAGAGGAATTAGCCGCAACGTATTGGATCGCCGACAAACAATAGTTAGGAAGCTTGCAAACAGATTTCAATTTTGAATACCAATCAGCCGAAATAATAGAACAAACACTACCTGAATCTAAGAGAGCTGTTATAGGCTCGTTATTTAACTCAATTTTGAGAAAGGGGACCGGTGCGGGGGAATCCGCCGCAATCCTAAGACACTCTTTGGGACCTTCAAAAGATGAATTTGAAAATTGCTCGTTCCCTGAATTTACAACCTGTTTACCCGGGGCTGAGTCTCGGGAAGATGGATTAGTCGACTCAGCCGAAGCCACTAGTCACTTTTTGTTATTGGCATAGGTGGAATTTGCACCAGAAGTTGAGCAGGAGGGGGTGCTATTCGAATTGGGACAATTCTTTGCGATATGTGAGAAAGCCGCACATTTAAAACAGCCTTGTGATGACCCGGCTCCATTCCTTGTCCCACTTGACTTGATCAGTGGACACTTATTGCGCAGATGGTCAGGCGACCCGCAAGCATAACATTTACGGGGATTGACTGGTCGGCGAGGTGGAGGCCGAGTATTACTAAAGGAAGGCGGGGGTTCTTTCGCGACACGCAAAGAATCGGCGTATCTAACTCCTTCCGCTGAGACGGCCAATGCTTCAAGTTCAGAGAAAGTTTGCGGGCACGCCGCGAAACACAAATATGACCTGTAGGGTGGTGAAATCCCTTCCACAATAGCTTGTACAATCTGATCCTCAGGGAAATGAAGAGCCAACACCCTAGTATAAAACTTAATGTCCTGAATGAAATCAGCCAAGTTTTCATCCAAGCGTTGTACACGGTAATAGTACTTCTGAATAAGGGAGGACCTGGCCCTAGCCGGGATGAAGTTAGCTAGCAAATGGGCATGGAAATCCTCAATAGATGATTGCTCGGCAATGGCTCTTACGATTTTATCTGAGAGAATACCAATAGCATACGGATAGATAATTTGCAAAATTTGACATGGAGAAAGAGAAAACACAAGGGCATGATCCTGAAATTCAACTAGAAATCTTAAAAAAGAAATTACATCACTGGTGGTATTAACGGAAAACTTAGAGATACCTCTGAGCAACATTGCCAATGGATGAGGCAAGCTGCTAAACCCGGGTGACATAGTAGGTAAAGGTTTCAATGGCAAAGAAGTTAATTCAGAACGGATGTTACTCAATGATGCACGACGTTCAGATTCGTTGTCCAATGGGGCAGGGATAGTTTGAGCAGCAACGGTTATCCTATTCACTTCTCCCTTGGGAGGCGCTTCCTCACTACCTGCATTCACTGTGGTGGGTAGATCGCTTTTGGGAGGAACCTCCCCTGTTAACAATTGAGTGACCTTGCTAGATAATTCAGACATATTTTCAAGCAGCGTACTAGCTTCCTTCTTCTGAACGTCATTCAACTTTAGAGACAACAGATCGTTAACCCTATTCGAAAAATGATATAGCCTAGCTTGCACACGCTTAATTTGATTAGGAGAAGGATCATTTTCATCAAAAAAACTAACTACAGAAGCTAGCCCAGTAATATTCTCCGTGATCGTGGAAAGAGAGTCGTCAATTTTTTCTCTCCCAAATTGGGGATGGAAATGGGCAAATCTAGGGACTCTCTAAGCTTGTTTGTGTCTACTGCAACCGTGCCTCCAGATTGTACATTTCTAATAGTCAATTCATAGATCAACTCCTCCTTGCGCAAATAGTTAAGATGGAGAACATCGCGAGGGCCGGGCATGGTGACAGAACAATTTTGAAAAACTCAAAAAATTCCAGCAACTGGGAAAATAGTTAGAGTTCGGAACAAACAATATTTAGCCGTCAAAAGGGGCTAAATTGAGACCCATTCAACCACGCTCTGCTACCACTTGTTACGGATTTTTCCGTGGTAGGTAGAGGTGAAAGAAGGTGCGGGTGTGAATAGGTCTCCAGCTACGAAAGCAAAATTAATTTAAAATTTAACAAGGTTATATTTTCTTTTCAAAAACAAAGAAATAACAAGCATGGCAGGTACAAAGTAGCAAATCAAAAAGGGTAGTTACAATATTTACAGGGATTGGGCTTCGCGCCCAGATTTTACACTGCTTGGGCAATCAGCTCAGTTTTACCCCAAACCCGAGTTTTAACAGAGGGGCAGAAAACCCCATTCATACCTAGGAGCCCTTGCTCCAAATTACACATAAAAGCCTCCACGAGGCATACAACATTCAATTTTCAAAAGAGCCACTCGCTCTCAAAATTTAAACCAAACTCCACCTTCAAGTTGTCCTCACTGGACATAGACACAGGGGTAAAATACCCAACCTACTGAGGTCTATAAAATAAAAATGGGCAATTACATGACCTCTAAAATAACAATTTGAGAGGAGGCGAACTTGCACTCCTAATACACTTGTTTAAAAAACCTAATCTGGCTCTAGGCCACTAATGCAAGGGCTAATCCCATACTACCGAGGTGACTTTAGAAAAGAGCAATTTGTTTTACATTAACGAAGAATAGGTTGAGAAAATAAGTTCACCTCAAGACAATGTGAGTGGGAGCTCGAGAGGGTTAGCACTCTCTATCCCAGTATGTAGCTTAAAAGAGAATAGAAGAAAAGATCGTTACATTTTAGGAAAAGGTTACATGGAGGAACGCTTCGCACCCGCCCCGAGAGTTAAACTGCTGAGCTAGCAAAGAAAGAATTTATTAATCGGCCATTACCTTATTGATGACCGCTGCCGAGGAAAGAGGCGCTTCCCGCCTCCTGCTATGTACTTTATACATTGAAAGATGGAACAGAAGTGGCCCGGAGACCCTAAAATCAGCAGTTTATATCCTCTCGCGGAAGGTTCTAGGCGATAGGGGAATGAAAACACCCTCCCACAAACTTTTTATTGGCTCGGGTGCAGAAACATATCCAAGTTGGGGGAAGATACATCGGATTGGCCGGAAATAACTCAAAGAAATTCAGGATTGGTTAAATGCAAAACAAGGGGAAAGAGAGGGGTATACAGCCAACTTAAACAATAACTAAAATTTTTTTAGCAAAGAACAAACATTTGAAATAAAAATTTCTCCAACAAAATAGTTCTTTGACTCCGCACTAGGTTGCACTATTGTTGATCTTCAGTAGTGTCCTCTAGAAGAGAAAGTTCACACTGCTTACTTCAAGCGAAACAAAACCACATCAAAAATGACACAGTTCAAAAACTCAAAATTTTCCACGTGGTGACATCTTCTGAGAAAGTAGAGAATTAATAGCGTAGATAAAGTTCAGACTTCCTCCAGCAGAGGAGTTTCAACTGGCGCACATTTTAAATTAGCGGAGTGGAGGTGTACCGCCCGGTACAATTATTATTATTATTCAAAATTCCGGTTTATACAAATTGAAATGTGCGAGTTGTTTAAATACGTACATTGGACAAACCGGACGTTACTTTGTTACAATATATCAGGAACATGCTAGGGGTAATTTTCACATTCTGGTATATTATTGTAGTTTATTATAGCTGATGATGTCCTTTCGGGTACGAAACATGTACTAAATGTGATTATATATATATATATTGAATAGGCGGACCACTTAATTATGATACTTAAGTTAATCTTAAATATTCGCCATCAGAGTAACAATTCAAATTTAATATGCATTTCAAATGCGACCTCAATGGAAGAGGAAATTAATCTCAATCTAATTAAGCCTTCAAATTAAATGATTAAATATAAAATCATAGTAAAATATTTCCCTATATAATCACATACATTGTTGGAGTAGTTAAAACTTATTGAAATTGTTTAATTTTGTGTGTGTGGTACATTTAGTGCTATTTATATATCGCTGTTTATTGTTTGTTGGTAGATATTGAGACTAGTGATATTTATTTGAATTTTATAGCAAGTAATTTAATTGGTGTTCAGTAGATTACGTTTTGCAGGTTAAGTAGGCTAGCTAGGTGTACGTGGTTTCGAATTTAGGTTTAGGAAATACTCTAGGTAATATTAACTTTAAACATATTTTAAATATGTGTAGACTCGTTGGTATAATAATTACAAAGACAGATTATCATAATGAGTTGCAACTTTTCCGGTATTTCGTATAGATATCCGTTCAAACTATCACGAAGGTAATAATTTATCAAATTAAATAACACGATACGCCTGTAAATTTGCCAACGGCCGTAGCCGTGTTGAAACACCGGATCCCGTGAGATCTCTGAAGTTAAGCAACATTGTGCGTGGTCAGGAGTTGGATGGGTTGCCACGCGCTGTTGGTGGGGGTAAACTCCGGCTCAGGAACACCTCTGCGGAGGTTCGGACCTGCCTTCGGGCAGAATAACCCTTACCTACCTACCTGTAAATTTCGATTGTTTTGCTACGGGCTTTACGTCGCACCGACACAGATAGGTCTTATGGCGACGAAAATTTCGATTGAAAAGAATTTAAAGAGAATACTAGGTAATTTCACTGGATAATTACGACACTTAACAGTTTCTGCACACGGTAGTTTTGTAAAGAAATACAAAATTAGCTGATTATTTTATTTCGATAATTTGTAGTCTAAGTTCCCTGCATACTTCGTACTTTCCACCTCCGTTTATTCATCGAGTAAAAGTTTATAATCATATTCCTACATCCCAATAACATTGCAGTTCAAGCAGCCGGCGTAGTTTTGAGAGAAATTATTGTAGTCAACCACTTATTTTTCAACACCTAAGGACACTTTTACTCTCCGTCCCGCGTAGTAGGGATGTATGTTGGGTAGTCAGCCCGAAGACTGGTTTGATCCTCTGCAACTTCGCCAAAAAGATGTCATAAGTAGCCTAGGTGTCACTGAAGAGGCGTTCTAGGGAAATGAGGAGTGAGGTCCTTTCCCGTTGCTTTCATCACCATGCCAGCCGCTGCTATTACATATCAGTCTGCCAAGCCCACTGAACTGCATGCACCAATCGACCCTATGAGCGATATTTTCACACCATTCATAACAGGGACTGGCTGCATAAGGAATGGTATTACTAGCATCACTCATACCTCAGTTACTTTCATATTTTCAAAGCGAAGGATGAGACTGAGACCGGTCAATGAAAGTAACAAATTTGATATAGCCCATACCAGAGGTCATAGTGCACTGTAACACTATATCTCGCCAGCAAAGGCATTTTGAGTACAGTAGTTTTTGCAAATTTCAAACTTGCAATTTTCATTTCTGTTTGTGCTTAGTAGTGATATATGCTACTGGTATATAATTAGAACACGTCTGAACGTCGTTTAAAATTATTGTAGTCTACAGCACAGTAGTATACGAGTAATATGTTATTAGAAATTAGCGTGATTGTTTTATTATTGTAAAATATTTGTGTAGTATAGTAGATGTTTCCGCATAAAATCTCTTACTAAAATTCTGTTGTAATTAGGATAGGCTTAACTGCAGTTTAGAATTGTGTAATTATGGTGTATTCCTTTCGGTATTTAGTAATTAACAGCAGTTTTTATCCTGTTAGGGTGTTGTAAGATAAAAATAGGGCACGACTAAGTAGTATTGTAGTGTAGTCGTATATTAATTGCCTTATTGTCGTGTGATCTTTGTGTACTACCCTAGACAATATTCCCTTCCGTTTATCATTATTATTTTTTGCACATAAGTTATGTTATTTTTTCATTCCTCTTCATTTTTCCGTAAAGAGTAGCTAAGGAGTGAAAGTGTAGGAACTGTGGGTATGGCGAGGCAGTGAGGAGAATGATGGAGGAGTTGGAGAGTTTGAGGGAGATAATTAGGATTCTCACAGAAGACATGAAGGAAGATAGGCCTCCCTCAAACAACGTACAGGTTACAGTAGGTGTAAAAGAGGGAGGGGAAGGAAAGGGGGTATTGTGGAAGACAGATGGTCTAACGTTCAAAGGGGAAGGAGATTGCAGGCTAAGGGCTCTATTCAGGATCAGAATTCAGGACAGGTGTCTGTGAGAAATTGGTACGAGTCACTCCAGGTAGAATAACAGAGGGAAGATGAGGAACAGGGAATTGTTGCCAAGATGTGTGGAAGTAGGAGGAAGGGAAAAGGTAGGAAAGGGAAATGTAGAGTAGAAGATAGGAAAAGACAGGTGGAACGGGGTCATGGGAAGGGGGAAAAGGGAGGAGGAAGTAGATTATGCAGATATCAGGAAATATAGGGCTGAGCAGGAGGGGAGGGGATCAAACGAGTTGCGTAGGGTTGAGGCTCTGGTCATGGGGGATTCCATCGTATGTGGAGGAAAGGGAACCAGGGTAGAGTGTTATCCAGGAATTAGGTTGAGGCAGATGTTGAGCAAAATAGAAGAGAAGGAGGAGGGGAAGTAGAAGGTGGTAGTGTTTCATGTTGGAACCAACAACGTAAGGCAAGCTGGTATAAGTACCAACATAGTTGGGGATGTGTGGGATCTGGTAAATGCAGCCGGGTGAAGTTTAGGGAAACGGAGATTGGTATCTGTGGAATACTGTGTAGGAGGGATACTGACTGGAGTGTGATTGGGGATTTAAATGAGACTATGGAGTGGGTATGTGGGAAAATGGGAGTGAAATTTCTAGATCCTAATGGGTGGGTGGGAGATAGGGATCTGCGCTCGGATGGCCTTCATTTAAACCGCAGTGGTACGTATAAGTTAGGAAATTTGTTTGGAAGGGTAATAGGGAGGTACATTGAGGGAAACGGGATGGCCTAGGGAGCGGTGGTAAGGGAACAGGGAACTGGAAATCGAGTAGGGATGACATAAAATTGTTAGTGTTGAACTGTAGAAGTATTGTAAAGAAAGGAATAGAATTGAGTAATTTAATAGATATATACTCACTAGATATTGTAATAGGAGTTGAATCATAGTCGAGAAATGATATAATGGATGCAGAAATTTTCTCACGGAACTGGAGTGTGTATCGTAGAGATAGGATAGGAATAGTGGTAGGAGGTATTCATTCTGGTGAAAGAAGAATTTGTAAGCTACAAAAAGTTAAAGATGACAATCATGAAATTCTAGGTTTAAGGCTCATTTCTAAATATAATATGCATCTTGATATCTTTGGAGTGTATAGACCAGGAAAGGGTAGCGCTGACATGGATTCAGAATTACGGAATTACGGAACGCATTTACTAACCAATAATAGTAATAATATAATTAGTGCCACAGCTCCAAGTGAAACGCCATATAACCTCAGGAATTTCATTAATCAACCCCTTATTGCTTCGATTCGACGAGAGCCCACAACACAAGTTAAGTTTCATCCGGAGTTAAATAATTCAGCCTGGTATATCACGGACTTGAACTAAAATCTTTAATGTCAGTTTCAGCATACGTTATTAGAAGAAAAAAGAAGATCGCAACCAACACAAGACCAACATCTACTTCACGATGTCAACCCTGCTGGCAAGACGAGTATTCCATTCAACGATGGATTTGGACTTTGCCGTCACCATGTGCTGCTAAAATTTGGGCATCTCTAGCAGAGGAGTGAGCACGTGACGGACGAACTTCAATATGGGGCCATAACAGACTGTCCCGTGTGTCGAGTTCCACCATAAAAATTGAGTATACTTTTATGATACTTTTCTGTCCATCTGTGTAGAAAATTAAACGATCTTCTTCATTTAGTTGAAATTTTTTGCTAGATTTGCGTAACTTAGCGATATTTTTCATCTTTCATCTCACCTGGTTAAGGTGGTTTTGGAAATGAATGAATGTGAGTTGGGATCTATAAGTGTAGATTTGTTGTAGCTTGTCTTCCGAGAATAGTTCAACCTTTGTGCACTTATTTAATAATAACTGATCTCTCGTATAAATGAGAACTTAATAATGATTTAAGATTTGTGAAACATTGTGGGACAAGGTTTGGGTTGTGTCTCACATAGTAAATTTTGATACTACTTCATCTAATGCATTATTCTACGATTATGCAGGACTGAGTCATCTAATTCGCTGATTAATTCAGAGACTGACTGTAGATTTCAAAATCTCTAATAATAATAATAATAATAATAATAATAATAATAATAATAATAATAATAATAATAATAATAATAATAATATATTTTGAGACCGGAATAAATAAGAATTTAATGGTAATGAGTGGTAAATTATAGTGGAATGTTTCTTGTGGAATATTAATGTGTGCTCTATTACCGGTATTGCATAATTTGCATGGAATATGGTAGTCCCGCGGGTTATGTTTTGAATTATCGGAACCACATATCATGGGTTACCGTGCCTTCCGAGAGAAGATGTGGAGCACGTGTTGAGTTATATTTCACGCTGTTTAGGGATAATAATAATTTATCGGTGCTCATTGACCACGTGTCCGATGACATTAATTTCAACCCCAGCGATGTGCGTGATTATTATTATTCTGCCAAATCTTCTGACTAAAATATGGGAATTTTGAATACATCGTCGTTGTAATGCCGACATAATGTTCACAGAAGTGACCATTCCAATTTGATCACAAGCCACTTAACTTGTTATATATATATTTGATTTAATGTTCATCTGTTTAATCCATTCGATCGTATTTTGTGATAATAGTCACGAAATAATGATAAAACCCTAGGATCCATTTGTAAATTTTGTAAATAATATCAGTGCAACATGCGTGCGTGTGTGTGTGTGTGTGTGTGTGTGATGTAGTTTTGATGATTTTGAAGTGTTATTGATCGAATTTTGTTTTTTAATCTGACCGCGTGTTCAGCACGGCGAGACAGGTTATCCCAGTGTTGTCTGTGTATGGTTCGTTTTTTTGATTGTTGTGTAATCATAGAATAGAATAGAATAGAATAGAATAGAATAGAATAGAATGGAATTGAATTGAATAAAATAGAATTTTATTGTCGTTGCAATGGACAGAGTCATAGGTACATAGTTACACAATACTCCAGGTATCTCATTAAGCACATTAAATAAATACAACTCTATACACAAGGGTTAAGATAAACATAACACTCTTGGTGTAAAAGAGTGATAAATAACTACTAATTTTCCAATGGGTTAGGATGGCTTTGGCGTTTATTAACCACCTTGGAACAGTGCTATTTTTCCTTCAAATTAAGATACTGAGTGGAAGCTTTTTGATGTCAACCAATTTTAAGGGCTATTTTGAAGTTACATAGGGGCATATCCTTTACATTGGCAGATAGTTTGTTGAATAATTTAATGCCATTATATCTATAGTTTTCTTGTGTTTTCCTCAGCCTAACATGTGGTAAATCTAAAGCGTTCTTATATGTTGTGCCATATGAGTGTACATTTCTGCGAGTTGTTAAGTCGATGAGATTTTCTTTAGTACAGTATTGAGTATATTATGATAAATGTATAATGAGGGACGAGTCATAATTGCAAGGTCTTGGAACATAGGTCTACATGACTCCGTACTGGCCTTACCTTTAATACATCTTATTGCCTTGTTTTGCCACTTGAACACATCTTGAGCCCCTGATGACTTACCCCGTAACACGGTACCATATGATAAGTGTGAGTGAAAGAAGGCATAGCATGCATTCATCATCTGGCTACTACTAACTCATCCTTTGAGTCTGCGAAGCAAAAATATCACTCAAGCCAGTTTTGTACATAACTTTTTCCTGTGTGTGTTCCAGATTTACAATCCAGATACAATCCCAATAATGTGATAGAATTTTGATCATTACTGCCCAGACCTGAATTAATTAAATGGAAGAAGATCACTTCTGTCTTTTTGTTATTTAGAATAAGTTGCCTGCAGACAAGAGGATGATTTGTGTAGCATTTCTATCCTTTCCTCCTCAACATATTTAAGTCTCTATTGCTTGTTGTGATAGTAATATCATCTGCATAGAGCACTGACCTACAGTGTAAATTACTAACAATATCATTTATGTACGTACACAAGGAAGAGCTTCTCATAATTCCAACAACTGGTCCACTTCGTGGGTGGTGGGCAACGGCATGAAGTAAGGGTTTGCCTGCAGGGGTGATGTACAGCGGGGACTGTGTGTGCCCCATGACCGCTACGGTAACTGTGAAGGCCCTACAGGAACCCTGAAAAGTGACGGCTAACGGGGCTCTGGTGAAGTCCTCAATGGCAGATGCGGCGGAAAAATAGATTTTTGGAACGGCAAATATGGCAGACGAGGCAATCCTCTTCCCGTCGAGTTTAATGAAACAAGGGAAACCACTGCCTTGTGGTGAAGAGGGATCTTCAAAGTCTAAGGAAGGCAACCCCTAGAAACCAGCAGTCTTGGAGGCTTAGGTCGCAGTCCAACCACCAAGCCCTGGTTCCTATGAGCTAATAACTCGCACAGCCTTAAATATAAACTATTAAAGAAACCGAAGTGAAACACAACCGGATGGAAAATAAGTCGACGACTTTTGGCATGAAACGGAAAACGAGAATAGGTTTTTGGCATGTCAGAACACTGAGAGAGAGCAGTAAATTGAAGCAAGTTGCTAAAGTGATGGGGGAATACAGGCTGGATATCCTTGGATTAAGTGGAGTACGGTGGCCAGACTTCGGAGAAATACAGTCTCTTAATAGGTGCACATTCCTGTATTCTGGGCAAATGGAGGAGGATGCAGAACATAGAGAAGGTGTAGGATTGCTGTTGAATGAAAGTGCAAAGAGGAGCCTCCTTGATTGGAAACCCATCTGAGAAAGACTGATGACAGCTCAATTCAAGTCCCGGGTTCGCAAAGTGACTGTGATCCTGTGTTATGCTCTCACAGAAATGTCAGAGATTGAAAATGAGGAAGAATTCTACTCCCAGCTAAATGAAACTATTAAGAGAGTGGGAAAGAGGGATATTATTATTGTAATGGGGGATTTAAATGCAGAGGTTGGTTCTATCAATGATGGACTGGGACAAATTATGGGAGTGCATGGAATTGGTGACTGTAACGAAAATGGGGAGCTCTTCATTGATTTCTGTGCTAGCCATGATTTGGTAGTGGGTGGCACTTTATTCCCTCATAAACGATGCCATAAGATTACATCGGTGTCCCCAGATCAAGTTACAGAAAACCAGATGGACCACATCGCCATAATTAGAATGTTTAGAAGATCAATGGCTGATGTTAGAAATAAAAGAGGGGCCGATATTGGAAGTGATCTTCACCTGGTAGTTGCAGAGTTTAGAATGAAAATTGTGGCGAGTGGAATAAAATTTGAAAGGCGAAACAAGAAATTTGATTCAGGTAAATTGCAAAGTGAAAGTAAAAGAAAATAATTCCAGATAGAATTAAGAAACTGCTTTGAAGTTCTTGCTGTTGAACCAGAACTTATGATGGATGTTGAATTATCATGGAAGAAAGTCAGGGACACATATTTAGAAGTTAGCGAGAAAGTGCTTGGATTTCACAATTATCTCAAAAAGGAATGTATGTCCGATGGTACTTGGAAAAAATAGAGGCTAGAAAGCTAGTTAAGGCAAAGATTAATATGTGTAAATCAAGACAACAGAATTCTGCAGCACAAAAGGAATATGTGGAAGCTGATAAGAGTGTGAAGAGAAGCGTAAGAAAAGATCATATACAGTGGGTAGATGAGCAACCACGAATGGCAGAAAAGGCATCAGAAAGGGGAGATGATAAGGAATTGTATAGTATCACAAAGAAACTATCAAGGAGAGGATTTATCAGGAATAAGCCCATTAAAACAAAAAAGGTGACTACTGACCACCCGGGAAGAACAGCTACATAGATGGAAGGAATATTTCTCAGATTTGCTCAATAGAGATACAGAACAGAATGGTAACCAACAAATGGAACCAGTAGATAGTGACCTCCTCTAATCTGTTAAGAAATATAGAAGGCCATGACACAGATAAGAACTTGAAAAGCACAAGGTACGGATAATATCGCGCCAGAAATACTTTAAGCAGATATTGGAATCTCGGCAAAATTACTGCACCCCTGTTGGAAAGGATCAGGAATGAAGAAAAGCTACCAGATGAATGGAAGGGAAGCCTGATTGTTAAGATACCAAAGAAAGGGGATATTACTAAGTGTGATAATTAGAGGGGAATTACATTGTTTTCGGTACCAAGTAAGGTGCTTTCAAGGATCATTTTAGAGCGGGTGAAGGATGTTGTGGAATTGCGCCTTAGAAGGGAACAGGCTGGTTTTCGTAAACATTGTAGCTGTGTCGATCACATAAAACTCTGAGAATCATCTTGGAACAAAGTTCAGAATGGCAGAACACCCTCTACTTGACCTTCATTGATTTTGAGAAGGCCTTCGACTCTGTAAATGGAAGAGTTATGTGGCAAACGCTTGAAGGATATGGTATGCCACAAAAGATTCCGAATATTATAAGGGATATGTACGAGGGTTATAAATGCCAGGTTCTGCATATGGGAGATTTTACAGAACCAATAGATGTGACCTCGGGAGTTTGACAGGGCTGTATTCTTTCTCCGACGCTTTTCCTACTTGTGTTGGATAGTGTGCTGAGGAAAGTGCTTCGAGATCGGAAAAGGGGGATCCAGTGGGGCTACAAGATATGTTAGAAAACCTTCTTTTTTGCAGATGATATCTGCCTACTGGCTCAACCGTTCAGAGATATGGAAGAGAAGATTAAGCGGTTGAAAGAGGAGGCAGAGGATGCTGGACTTAAATATTAATAAGACCAAAGGGATGAGGGGCAATTCCAAGATAAATTGTCTATAGATGATAAAGAGATAGAACAGATAGACTCCTTCAAATATCTTGGTAGTATGGTTACTACAACTGGAGGAGCAGAAGAAGACATCAAGGGTCGTATCAGGAAAGCATATTGTGCTATTGTTCAATTGTATCCTATATGAAGAAACAAGAACATTTCTAGAAAAACTAAGCTACTACTTTTTAACACAAATGTTAAGTCCGTTCTGCTTTACAGCTGTGAAACGTGGAAAGTTACCCAGAAGACGATTAAACAACTGCAAGTCTTCGTGAATCGCTGCCTAAGATATATCATCAACAGAAGGTGGCCGGATATTTCAAATGAATATCTATGGGAAAAACTAATTAGCAGACAATTGAAATGCAGATAAGGGAGATAAAATGGCGTTGGATAGGGCATACTTTAAGGAATCCCGCTGGAGCCATTGGAAAGACAGCAATCGACTGGAACCCCCAAGGCGCTAGAAAGCGCGGACGTCCAAGGAATACCTGGAAAAAGACGATCAAAGAGGAATGTATAGCAGTGGGGAAAACCTGGAACGAAGTGAAGAGGTTAGCCAACAACAGGAACAGATGGAAGTGTTTCACGGAAGCCCTATGCTCCAGGAGGAGCAACAGGAAATAAGTCAAGTAAGTAAACAAAAGGAAGAGGAAAGTTCCTATAACTGAACCCTGAACCACCCTGTTTTTACTTTGAGAGCACTTGATTGTTGATTTTCTACCAGTACAATTTGATACCTGTCATTGAGGTAGGATGAAATTAATAATAATTCTAAATCTTTCACGCCGTAGTAGCTAAAATTACTTATTAGTATATTGTGCGGAACTGAATCAAAAGCTTTGCTGAGGTCTAACCGTGTAGCAATTGTAATGTGGTGAGACTCAAAGCCTTGAATTACTTCAGTCACAACAGCTTCTAAGGCTTTAATGGTGGATTTATTTGTTCTGAACCCCAAACTCTGTAGCATTTAATAAAATATACTTTTCAAAATATACAGATAGCTGTTCCTTTATACAATGTTCTATTATCTTAGATATGTTTGGAACTATTTAAATGGGTCGATAACTGCCTGGATCCATAACATGTCCATTTTTTAAACCAAAGAATTGTAACTGTAATTTTTAGACAGTCTGGGAAAGTCCCCTCAGCCATTATCCAATTGATGAGGCGAGTTAAAGAAATTATTATTGTGTCAATAATTTGTTTTAAAATAAAATTACTTATGCCATAGTCGTCTTCACAATTTGAAGAATTTAGTTCTGAGACTATTTTGCAGACTTTCTTAGGTTTATAACTTGCCATTTAAAGGGGGTCTGTTATTTTCAGGAGTTACACTATTCTTTAGTAGATTGTTGTATGCAATTTCATTGTCCCCCGGGATGTTATTGATATTCATATGTTTGGCACTGTTTAGATGGTATTCATTAAGAACATTTGGTTCTATTGGCACAGAACTATCTCTCTTTGCCCTCCAATTTTCATCATTTATGATGGACCAGGCCGTCTTACATTTATTTTTAGAGTTATTAATAAAATAATCATTAGCTTGTTGTTTTGCCAGTTGAATTTCCATACGGTAGATTTTTAATGAGGGTATAATTTTCTTTATCTGTTTGTTTTCCTTGTTTTGCTTTATCGTAATAGATCATCATTAAGTTCCTGATAGTTGCAAGGCGAGGAGTGTACCGTTTCCCTTTGTGATTCGCTTTGATTTTACCTGATCCGTTAATTACCTTTGTATTTCTAGGACAGAACTCTTCCACACAATAATCTAGTAACTGATAAAATTTTCAGTTGCTTCCGAGGAATTATTAGAGTTTAGTATAATGTTTTCAAAATTGACGTGAATTATTTAATTTCTTAGCTTTAAACTATTATTTTCTCCCACCCTCCTGAAATGATTAAATTGCCTATTGTCATGTTGCTTGTCCATTTCAGTTTTTAATTTTAGCCAGATACCACTATGTTCTGTAACACCACATGTGAAGTCACTGTTTTGAACATTAGTGATTATGTTGTCCAAACAAAGAATTTTTCCTGGTGGGTTGATCATTGGCAAGATAGAAATCATGAGACCTGAGAATATCATTAAAATGTTTTATGGATGATTCAACTAAGATATTAATATTAATATCACCCATGAAATAGACTTTGTAATTCCGATACCTCGCTATGTACTCGTCAAAATGATCCCACATGTTCAGAAAGGCATGACTATCAGAATTTAGTGCTCGGTACAGAGAAACAATTATCAATTTAGTATAATAAAAATCTTTCGGGCAATTATCCGAGAAAATTTTTATTATATTGACACCGGCCGTGAAAGCCTTCATACTTTAATATCAATTTAGTATTTGTAAATAACACCCCGGCCACTTCAAATAGCTTTTCTATACAGTACTCCTCTAAATCTAAAACAGTGTATTTCATTATAGCGTTTATATTTCCATATATTGCAACTCCCCAATTTGAATTCCTACTTCTACAGAAATATTTAAATATCTCATACCCTGCTGGGATATAAAAACCAACCTCATACTTTACGAGCCAATGTTCATTAATACATAAAATATCAATCTAGCTTATCTCTAATGGACTGAAGATTGATATGAAAAACAATAAGGTCTGAATTTACAAAATGCTCTCTTGAAACCTTGACTGCTGGTATAGGTTGGTTCATAGAAGAAATGTTGACTGGTATTAAAATTTCTACTATTACCTAGTGTTACATTTGACTCATGTGTTGAGAACTTCCATCGAACCCAGGTCCTTGTACATAAATCTCGATTTAACGAACTGGGTTCTCTGGCAGGTTTCCCTGTATGTGCCAGTTTAGTTGTATGGGTTTTCTTAAGTGCAGATTAGTTTGCAAATCTCTGTTGAAAATTGTAGAAATTTGTCTACAGAGAGTTGCTTTTCCATTACCATTCAGATGTAACACATGCCTAGTGAACATTTGCCTGCCAAGACCTAAAGTATCTACTACATAGACATTTCTAAAACGTTTACATAATCTCTTGATTTTTATATTTACATCATGTACAGGTACAGCTTTGTTCACACACGAGTCCTCTAAAAGGTCATACCTGGGTTGCACATAAACTACAGTTACTTTTGAGTCAGGTAGTTTGGAAATCTTGCCTCTGAGGGTCGTAATTAGTTGCGCACCTTCATTTGCAGCAATATCATTTGTACCACTCACAATCACCACATAATTTTCCTTCTCTAACACAGGATCACAACTTGAAGGGACGTCTTCAGTTTTGGCACCTGGTTTTACTAGTCCTAAAACCTCAGTTTCTGGATTCTGCAGCTCATCCTTGATGCCTTCTGCCATACCCCGCCCTTGCAAACTTAAGGATAGATTAAACGCTATAATGACGCAAATTTGAAAGTGCGAAGGTCGAAACCTCGATGCAGGCGGAATTGATATTGCGACAGCTGGACCAGACCCATTCGCATCAATCAGCCCCGCGAATAGTTAGGCATTCAGAGCACCAAGTGAATGTCGTAAATCACAGCCAGGAGAGCGCGCCAGATAGGGAAGTTTCACGAGCACCGAGATATGAGAATGAGGGGCGGCGGTTCGACACCAGGCCATACCAAGGTAGGAAGAACTGGGAACAGCCCAGATACCATCATGAAGAGTGGGACAGACGCCGAGAACAATGGAGAAGAAACCAGGGTCGATACCAGGGGAACTCAGATCTAAGACGAAGGAACCCACGCGGGAATAAAGGCAACAGAAGAGGGGATGGTTACGAAAAATCCAGACGTTCTGACCGTTGGCACGGGCCTGAAGAGAGAAGGAGAGAAGGGGACCAGTATTTGAGAGAGCTGAGGTCAGGTACCAGACAGGACAAATGGAAGGACAGCATCCAGCGAAGGGAAGTCAACACTGACTGTGTAGAAGCTCAAGACATGTCCCATACTGGAGCTATCCGAAAGACCTACCACCAGGATAGGGAATTAAACCCTAACGCGCCTCATTTCGACGAAAGTCTGAATTCGTCAAATGAGCAGAAAAAACCCGCCAAATTTCCAGTAGTGGTTACGAGACAGGATTCCCACACACAGCCTGAATATGTTTCTCGCGACGGCTGGATAGTAGCCCAGGTTGACTCCTGGATTGTACAACCAGATGAATTAGTGGAAGACCACCTCAGACAGGAGGTTAGGAAAATAAGAGAGCTACCAATCATTAATGTCAGGATATGTAACTTTAAGGTGAGCTGTTTATTGGATACAGGCGCCAGCATCAGCTTAATTTCACAAAATTTCTTTAACGAATTATCTACTCGGAAGAAATTGCCAGAAATTCCTGTAGCAAATATAAAAATTAGATGAGTCATTCCCGACAAAACTGCCATTTGTAAAACGCAGACATTTTTGGATTTGCAGATAGGAGACATGACATTTTCGCATCCTTTTGTCATAATTTCAAAGCTGCACTATAATGTTATTCTTGGAGCAGACTTCATTTGTGAAAGTAATGCCGTCATCGATTTAGGAAGGAGAGAGGTGAATTTTAGGAAGGATGACGGACCGGAATTAGTAGCTCTAAACGAAGAATCATTGGGTCAGACTGGGAGAAGAATGTGTGAGGAAGAAGTCCATTTCACTACCGTTTCTAGGGAGGCAGAAGAGGAGATAGAACAGGGAACAGAAGAGGTCAACCAGGAAGAGTGGGATGTCCTCGAGATTGAATTGGGAAAGGCTGTAGAAGATTTGATAAATCAGAAAGTATCACAATACCCAGGGACGGCGGAAGACAAGATGAAGTTGAGGGAACTACTTCTCAAATATCAGGATGTATTCGATTCAAAGCCAGGATGCATTCCAAATTTCAAATATGTGTTGGCTGTAAATAGTTGGGAGCCGTTCAAACGTAGGCCGTATCCCATTCCGGAGAAACATCGCCTGGAGGCTGGAAAAATTATTAAAGAGATGGAAGAAAGTGGGTTGATTTCCAAGGCAAATACACCATTCGTTAATTCCTTAGTTACTGTTCAGAAGCCCGACGGGTCCCTGAGGGTATGCTTGGATGCGAGGGTCGTAAATGAGAGGCTAATCCCTGAAAATGACAGAGCTCCTCCCATCAAAGAAGTTATTAGGAGGTTTAGGGGCAAGCGCCGCTTCACTAATATTGATCTGACCTCGTCGTATCATCATATAATGCTCGATGAGAAGTCAAAATTGTTTACTGGATTCCTGTATGACCAGCACACGTATGTTTTTAACCGTCTCGCGTTTGGAATAAAAACGCCGGTGCAGCTCTCATACGCGCCCTAGATCGCAACCTCACCGAACAAGTTAAGGCCATAACTACGCGATATGTCGATGACATATTGCTTTCGTCGAAGTATTTCGAGGAAAATCTTCATCATCTCGAGTTGCTACTCGAAAATCTCAGGGTGGCTGGTTTTAAGATCAACTTGAAAAAAAATCAAAATTTGGACAGGAGGAAGTTCTCTTCTTAGGACACATCATTGATGGTGAAGGAGTACGCCCTAACCCAGTGAAATTGCAGGCAATTGACAACTTTCCAAGGCCTATCAAGGTAAAGAACGTCCGACAGTTCTTGGGTATGAGTCAATTTTTCAGTGATCATTGTCCAAATTATACGGAGGTTGTGGCTCCACTGCAAGATTTGCTAGTAAAGAACAATCGATGGAAATGGTCTAGGGAACATGAGATTTCTTTTCGGGATACTAAGGAGATGTTAGCTAGAAGTGTGAAGCTAGGGTACCCGAATTTCGATAAGGCCTTTATCTTTGCAAACTGATGGTTCCACCGTAGGGATTGGTGCAGTTTTATACCAAGAGGAAGGAGGAGAACCCAAGAAGAAGAACTACTTGGCATTCTTTAGCCGTAAACTTAGGAAGCACGAGCTAAAATACAGTGTCACTGAATTAGAAATGCTTGCAATTGTTCAATCACTACAGCACTGGAGAAAGATGATTTTTGGATTCCCTATAACCATTAGGACGGATCACAAGGCCTTGACCTTTGTGATGAAGACGGTAGTTGCTAGCGAGAGAGTAGCCAGGTGGGGGCTGTTTATTCAGCAGTTTGATCTGACCATCGAGCACTGTTCAGGAATGTCTAATGTCCTGGCGGATGCCCTAAGTCGAAACCCAAACGATGACGAACATGAGGTGAACTTCATGGAGTTAACTGACGAAGATAGAACCTTTCTAAATGAGCTGACACGATTACCAGAATGTCAACTACAGGACCAGTTCTGTGGCATGTTAATTTCGTTGTTGAAGGGAGAACTTCCACATGACGACCCAGGACGTGGAGAAGTTGAGAAGCTAGCTGAGAGCTATTTGTTTGTCGACAACACCTTGTTGAAATTCATAGACAAGGATCACACTAAATCTCGAATTGTGGTACCACCACCACTTAGGAAGGGTCTTTTATGGCATGCCCATAGGATAACCGGTCATGGTGGGATTGACAAGGTCACCGCTACCCTTTAGGAAACGTTCACCTGGGTTCATCTACGAGAAGACGTGAGAAGCATTGTAATTACATGTGACACATGCCAGAGTGTTAAGGCGAACCCGTACCTCATTCGACAGGCACCGATACCTCTCTTACCAGCTAAACCTCGTGAATTGTTCGCGATGGATATTTACGGAGTCCTTCCCAAGTCACGTAGAGGGAATAGATATGTCTTGGTAACCGTGGACGTATTCTCTAAGTTCACATCGTTATGTCCATTACAGAAAGCAAACACTAAATTGGTATTAAGAGTTATAAATAGGACCATAATTCCAACTATGGGGAAGCCCATGTGTTTATTAACGGACCACGGTACACAATTTACCTCAGCTCAATTTAAACAGGAGTTACAAAGGCTTGAAATTCGCCAGATTCTTAGTTCAGTTCGCCATCCTGAGGGAAACCCGTCAGAGCGAATTATGCAGGTCATCGCGAAGTTCTGTCGGATCTTCTGTGCTCAAGAGCATTGGAGATGGATGGATGTGTTACCTATCATAGAAGATTGCGTGAATAACACAATCCACGAATCTATAGGGTGCGTCCCAAATGTGGTTCATTCCGATATTTATCCTTTGAGACCATGGCACGCAGTGGTGAAGTGTCCGAGCGACCCACGGCCGACTCAAGCAATGCGCATTGAAGAGACAGCTAGGCATCTTCGTCAGCAAGCTGACCGACGTTTGAGACGCGTCAAAAATAAGAGATTTCATCGGCCCTTGAAAGAAGGCGAATATGTGCTTGTTCGTAAACCCGCTCTTTCAAAACCTGAGGACAGTATTACGCGAAGTTTGCACCGTTGTATATGGGTCCATTTAAAGTCATCCAGAGTTTCCGAAATAATTCCTATAAAATCCAGTCGTTAGATGGACGCTCTGAGGCTATTTTCAATGCAGCCAACTTGAAAGTTTATCGCAAACCTGAAGGGATGGTGGTCCAGGAAGTTAACCTCATTGAATCAGTGGTGGATCAAGATGTAGAACCGCTCGAAGAAAAGCAGGGTGACCCACTGAAACTATGTAGGGAATGCAGGCAAGTCCCAGACTCTGTGATATTGAGAGAATTTGAGGAGTATTGGAATCTTACAGAGAAAATCTCGATAGAACAGGGAGAATTTGAGGAAGGTTCTGAGGAGGAAGACTTTGACAGCAAGGAAGACTTTGACGGCGAGGAAGGGATAAATAGCCCAGTCGAAAATTCAGTGGAGAACTACCACGAAGCTGAAGGCATCAACCAGTATCCGTACACCAGGAGATGAGCAATTGCATAAGAGAGAAGAAAGAAATTCATGTTCAAATGTCATGTTTCATCAGACGTCGAAATTAGAAATTTCACCATCTGGAGTATTTTAAAGGAAATTCCTTGTCACTGCGCGAAAGGAATTCGTGTCTTGGGGGAAATATGAACCCATGACCTTTGTGCCCTAAGAACATTATGCATTAAATCGACAATCATTTAAAAGTTGGATTCTTGATAGCATGGATTTGACACGTGACGAGGGGGTGATTACCTTCGGTCCCACGCTCTGGGGTACGTGACGTCAGCCACACGTGTCAACGGCGGAAGAATCTCAAGTCATTTTTGTGAACTATTTCAAAGCGCGTGTACATGGCGACCCACGCCAAGTCAAAAAAATATAGTGCCTATCAAAGGGGGTCAATCATCTCACAAATCGAACCCGTGAAAATTTTAAATGTCCATGAACACTACCGCCAGAAATGTAGCAAGCATGTAGTCACTTTCAAAACTCTTCAAATTACAGTTTAGGTAAGTCAGAAAATTTATAGCAATTTTCTTGGCGGCAAAGGGAGAGATCCGCTATAAATATGAAGGGACGCCATGACGAAGTCTCCTTCTCCGGCATTTGTGATACAAAGCGGACGAAAAATTGTTGAGCTGCTCTGCGAAATCAAACAACGGAAGTAGACTGAGTTCAACTGCAGATTTTAGCCATTGCGGCTAGGTCTTGTCTCCATGAGGAGATAGTTTTCTTGAGTGAAATAATTGTACCAGATAGGACGGTCAAAGTACTGAATAAATTCTAATGTGATTAAGAATTCGTGTGCGGAAATAATTATAGTCCATCGTGTGCACTCAGCAAACAAGTGAAGGGTATTTTCTTTTTTTAATGCTTTATTCCAGGAAACCTGAAGATATTAAAAATGGTTTGTAAAGCCATGAATGTAAAAATGGCTAAATAAAATGCCAGGGTCGCAGGTGAGCCCTATGACGAACACTGGCGTGACGACATGAGGTAGGTGACTTTCCATCTTACTACCTGTTATATCTTGTCTCGTGATCTCTAAAAGTGTATTTGAATGGGGATATACGGCGCAGTGGTCATCCCTACTAAGTTTTGTAAATGTGAGAATACGACTAAAAGAGTCATTTGTTTTATTTTCCACTTGGATAAAATTTTGAAGTCTTGCGAGTGCCGTATAATGTTGTAAAAAGTTATTGAATAGGGTTCCGAAGTGATATCACGTCCAATGTAGATCGTCATCCGTGTGAAGTGTACTGCCTATATTTTATGATGCCAAATTAAGATGTTCATTCGACGTAAAATTTTTCTGTCTGCAATTTGAAGTTAATAATAATAATCCATGGTCACTCATTTTCAATCGAGTGGAAGCGCGCTGTCGGGTGAGAACCTAGGGTGATGAATTTAGTCACGGAGAGAAACGTTTTTCTATGCCCATTTTAAACTGTGTCTGACTGTCAATAAAAAGATCTAGTAGAATGTTTCAGTCATTTCTCGTAAAAATCAAGTTATTAAATACGATATCATTTATGCGCAGTTATTCATGAGTAATGCATTGTGCCATATTAGACGTCGAGATTTCTAGTAAGGATTTTATTCCAGTTCTTTGTCGATGATAATTGTGGAGCTGGGAAACAGAGGTTAGTTTTGTTGATATGTGATTTGTGAATCAGGTTGGACCTGTCATTGAAGCCGGGACATGGAAGCCCGAGGAATGTTTTATATGAGTTGAGATGAGATGTGCGAATCAGGTTAGAGTCCTGTCATTGAAGCCGGGACATGATAGCCCGAGGAATATTTTATAATGTTGAGAATGGAAAGAAATTTTTTTTTGCTAGGGGCTTTACGTCGCACCGACACAGATAGGTCTTATGGCGACTATGGGATAGGAAAGGCCTAGGAGTTGGAAGGAAGCGGCCGTGGCCTTAATTAAGGAACAGCCCCAGCATTTGCCTGGTGTGAAAATGGGAAACCACGGAAAACCATTTTCAGGGCTGCCGATAGTGGGATTCGAACCTACTATCTCCCGGATGCAAGCTCACAGCCGCGCGCCTCTACGCGCACGGCCAACTCGCCCGGTGGAAAGAAATTCATAGAAATCCATAGCGGTATTAATAGGCGACGCGTATAATTAGTGTGGGCATCTTGAAGCATAATCTGTGCATTTTGTTGGTTAGAATATCGTATTTGTTTAATTATGTCGGCAGAGTTACAAGGGAGCATTTTGAGAAGTCAGTCAGGTAGAACGAACCGGGTGTTTCATGTAACTGCCAAGCGAACTTGGGGGGTGAGAGGCCTCAACTGTGATAACGGGACAGGCGTGGAATTAAGATTGTATTGTATTTCTCGGCCAGGGAGAACGTTAAAATGCTGGATTTAGTTGAAATTCATAGCCGGTAATGATCTGAGTATTGTGAAATACTGTAATTGGGGACGTAATGAACATTTGAAACCATGAACTTCGAATATAAGGAACAGAGTAACCAAATTCAGGGTTGTCCAAAATATAGAGCGATGGTTGTGATGATCGGTTTGTCTGTGAGGTGTGTGCAAAATTCATATGGTAATGACAAGATATGACATCGTAATCATATGGCGAGTTGTTTGGTTTGTACGTAGATTATTAGGATATCCAAGTGTTAATAACGGTTAGGACTAGATTAGATTTTAAAAGTGTGAGATCACGAGACACGATATATAACTGGACATGAATTATGTAACAATTCTTTTCCAGCCAGATAAAGATCGCAATATTGAACTTACATCACAGCTGCGTAGGAATTTGTGAAGAAACCAGATTCCGCGGAGATAAAATTTACTGATCTTTAACATTTCGTTAAAATCATTTAAATTTATTTAATTATTAAATTCAGTGAAACCGCATTTTGAAATAACTTTAATCAAGCGAATAACTTGGAGATGTATTCTGGAAATTTTAGTTTGTTTTCTGGGGAATATTAAAAAATAAAGTAACGATTAAAGGGACATATCCGAAGGAAATGGATTTTACTGCCACAAAGTTTGTGAGCATTGCTACTGTTGTAATGATTGAACTTTGATTGATTGAGCAGTGAATGTGCTGGGGATAGTAAAGTGGAAACTTTGGTCATCAACCGATGTAAGTTAATTGTGTTTAGCCTTCAGCCTAGAAACTTGGATGGTCAGGGGTCATCAACCTCAGTGACTTAGATTAGGGCCATATGCCATCGTAGCATCATTTCCTTGCGGTCATCATCCACAATGACTTTAAAGTAACTTAGAAGATTAGATGTCGGTCCATGACGTAGACGCAGGTCACATCGATTCAATTAAGAGTCCATGCTGTAGAACCACTGTGTGGCACACACCGATTGGACGGCCTTAATTATACCCAGAGTCCAGAGTTCGTGTTACGAGGGCTGGACCATAACGAATCACTATGATGGTACATGTGGTCTCACATGGAAGCCGAATTTAAGGATTTCCAGACTTTCCTTTCTTAAATGATTAATAATTGAGACAATGGTTTCTAGTATGAATGCCCGTCAGGCAGTTACGTTAAAGTCTCACACCAGTGTTCTGACGTTTATGTAAAATGATTGTGGTGCCCAGTGGACACAATTGACTTCTATGATACCGTTGACATAGGATGTTTCAGAATTTTTCTGAATAAATAGGAATCTTTTAAATAGACCTTTCATTCCAGTAGATAGATTAGAATTACTGAACCCTACCTTTACCTCAGCAAGTGACGAAGAACCCGATACGACCCAAGAGACAGATCTCATGAACTTTGCTGATAGGTAAGGAAGGTAGGTATCCCTCAATATGGAACAAAGGGTTCAATACATATCTCCATATTTAAAAAACATATTCATTTAACTCCATTTAAATAACCTCTGTGTTACGGTAGAAATACTTAATAGCCCGAATATTCTTTCACACACTGCAACTCCGTAATATTTCAACATTTCCTTACCATACAATTATCGTACTGGCCATGACTGCAACTCATATTGACCTCAAATATTAGGTTACGTCTCGTATCTCGCATGCATTTTCTACAACCATAACTGGTTTAACGTTCCACGGTCTACTCATATGGATTGGCACTAAACATGCACAAATGCTCAATCTGATCTTGTTTCCATTAACCTAAAATTATCTCATAAGCACCATAGTTATACTGCAGAAATTGGCACATATCATCGGTTTATAATTGGCATTTATACTCCAATATCTGTTCATTGGCACTAAATCTCTTACTTCTAGCACTTCTGCACTCTTATAAAATATTCTTCATCAACTAATTACAAATTCAATACGATGCAACTCATAATACTTATCTCGTAACGGGATTTTGCTGCTGGATTCCTCCTGGTCTAGGACATCTTGGAATAGGCAGCCCTTGCAGTCCAAAGATTACGTCATCTGCGGCTCCGGCTGGGAATCTTGGCTTGAGCTATTTCATCTTGAGCGACCAATTCCATCTGTTTAAGCTGACTCCATCTTGTCACCAATTCTCATGAAATGATAAAACAACAAATACATGGTAGAATGCATATTTCACTGGTGAATAGTAGGTTACTCAATACGTATTAATTGTTTTATGATTCTCGTATTGGTCGTAAATATCTTTCTTAATTTGGTAATTTCTTTAATTCAGTCTACCTTTTGTTAATTCTTTAGCTTAAACAGATATTGTTCCCCACTTGGAAACAATAAATTATGCCTTCCTTAGCATAAATATTGATTTCGGCAATGTTCGACTCGGCTGTAGTCTCTTTTTGCTACTGAATTTGGCTGTTGCAATAATAAATATTATTCTTCAAATCCTCGGTTTTCCTGCCGATATTTTGCAGATAAAGTCTTCAACGATGTCCGTAAATTAATACCTTAATATTTAACGTTGCGCTAATCTTTTTCTTCTCGGAAACGTAGGTTGAGCTGATCCTCTTCAACTCGTAACTTCTTCTCAAAGCAGTCAAGAATCGGTTCCATTCATATTTTTTATAGTCCATCATTATTTAATCTTGAGACTCTTTTCTTTGCGACCGGTCGACATCGATTTACTATATCTCTACTCTGTGCATTTTCACATTGCCTGAAGCTATTGTACGCCATATTTGTCTACTGTTTCCATGACATTTACGGCCGCTAATGTAACGTAATGGTACAATACAATGCATGTCAAACTTACTGGCCTGTAATTTTCAGCTTTATGTCTATCACAATTTCCTTTATAAACAGGGCCTACCAAACAATAATCAAATAAGTACTTCAGATGTGGCATTATATCCCAACCCATTGTCTTTAGTATATCCCCAGAAATCTTATCAATTCGAGCTGCTTTTCTAGTTTTCAAATTTTGTATCTTATTGTAAATGTCATTGTTAGCTAATGTAAATTTGAATACTTCTTTAGCCTTAGTCTTTTTCTCTATCTGAACATTATCCTTGTAACCAACAATATTTACGTACTGCTGACTGAATACTTCTGCCTTTTGAATATCTTCACATACACACTCCCCTTGTTCATTAATTATTCCTGGAATGTCTTTCTTGGAACCTGTTTCTGCCATAAAATACCTATACATACCCTTCCATTTTTCACTAAAATTTGTATGACTGCCAATTATGCTTGCCATCATGTTATCTTTGCTGCCTTCTTTGCTAGATTCAATTTTCTAGTAAGTTCCTCCAATTTCTCCTTACTTCCACAGCCATTTCTAACTCTATTTCTTTCCAGTCTGCACCTCCTTCTTAGTCTCTTTATTTCTCTACTATAATAAGATGGGTCTTTGCCATTCCTTACCTCCCTTAAAGGTACAAACCTGTTTTCGCATTTCTCAACAATTTCTTTAAACCAACCAACGAAGAAATCCATGTATGTATGAGTGTTGTCCACCCCGTTGAAACTCTTATGGGGGCTTTCCGTTCCAAACTGTACCTAGCTTCAGTCCCCAGTTTCATAAAAGTTATAATTTTACAGGTGACAGGAAACTGTCAGACAGGTTTGAATTTGGGGAATTTTATTTTCCATAGAAACTTACAGGTATATCAAATAGTCATGACAAGTTTGTAGATTTTTTACAAACTTACAAATCCATGTTTTATTAAATTTTTGAATTGGCAGGCAAAAAGCTGACAAATTTGTCTAATTGTAGACCACATATAGTGCTTTAAACAGATATATAAATCATTAGTTTTTGACACGTATGGGTACGACGATTTTAGTAACTTAATACAGCAGAAAAAAAACACAAATATACAAAAGCTTAAGTTACCTGGAAAAATACGCAAATATAGTGTTTGTTTTTGTTTAAGAGAGCAGCATAAACGCTGTATGGAAAAGTGCAATACAACTCTTAAGAGAAAAGGAAAATTAGGTGTCTTTTAATAACTACTGATTACTTTCTAGGCTCTCAGGGATGTACTTTTAGGGGTCAAGAAGGAAGTAGTGTATGTTTGATACGAGGATTTTTGGAGCATTACGACAATCAAGTTCTAACCTACTTGGACACTTCATTAGTATTCAGAATGATTTAATATCCATTCTCTCTCTCACACACACACTCTCTCCCTAAGGTGCTGAATATCACAGGCGCACATTTTTCCTAATTCTCACCTTACATATCCGCATGCACGAAAACCCGAAGAGCTGATCTAGTTAACAAGAAGTAAGGTAAGCAACATTATACTTAAATGCTTTTATAACCATTTAGTAAAAGTTATAAAGCTTCTGTGTTAGTTTTAACGATAATCGCAAAAGAGTTCAGTAACATGTGTTAGATGACAGCTTCCTCTAAGTAGAAATCCATGCTATGCTCCTGACATTTACAAATATGTAGGATTGTGACTGTGTAGGTGACAAGCAGTCCTCAATATGTACCATGTAATTTGTATATAACCAGGGAGTTTATTTTCGGGAATGTATTTAAATTTAAAATCTTTTGTGTAAAATGAACTTTAATAACAGCGGTAATCGCAGTAATGAAGGAATGAAATGCTACCGCGCCGAGTTTTTAGACAACACGTTATTCTAACCTTCAAGTTCAGTGGCTTGGTAGTCAAAGCTAAATTTCGTATTAGCAAGACATTTTAGAGTTATTGCAGTCTCAAACACAAACTTCAACTTTATTCGTTCACACTTTACGAACCAATTTTGCTCTTTAATATTGTAATGCAATCAAAATTACTTGCAATTCTGTCTGAATGAGCAGGGAAAACATGTAGGTTAAATTTCAGTCTTGGGTTTTACCGCATCGTAATAACAGTCGATCGTTTGTGCATCGCATTCAATGAGAGATATCTCTCTTCAGAGCCACCTAGAGCGATATACAGTAAACTTCAAACCTTAATAAACTTTTTCGCGTTTATAAAGAATGTTCTACTGTATAAGTTATAATATTATGCCTGTCTCCTGAGATAACCTTGCAGCATTTATGAACATAAGGCTGTCATAACATATTGATATATTGTCAGATCTGACATAATTGTCAAAATTGTTGCAGTTGTCCAGTTTTATAAATAGGGCCCAGGTAGTTCCAGTCAGCTTTTTAGATCACGCTGGATGTCATTCAAAGCGTGTAGATAGTTATGGGCAGGTTCTGTAGATGGCAGGTAAGTAGGCATGAAATGAGAGATTTTAATAATTAGAGACTGCCTGGATTGAACTCTTTCATAGTCTAACATAAATCAGTGGCCCTTCTGACAAAAAATTAGTCATATAACGTCGAGTATTGTGGAGAAAATGTTGCTAAAGCCTGTCGAATAAGAGAAGGTTTCTGACAGATGCAGCCCTGACGAGAACTAATGCAAAAACAATGGTGAACTGCGTTGCGAGGTATCCATCAGCTGATTCGTCGTTGAATATCCAAATTATATTTTGAATCAGTTTTTGTAATGAGATTCTGTTTTTCACTTCCAAAAGCTACGAAATTTACATATTCAATTCGATATTTTTAACCCGTATTTTAATGATACGGCTATAATATCCAAATATAGGAGGAAGCGTAATATTAGCTGAAACAACTCCATCTGTCACAACGCATAAAGAAAACAGGCAATGGTTAGCAATATCACTTCAAAATGCCTCCGAGACCTCCGCTGTCGGAGGGTGAACTTGCGATTGTTTTGAATGCAATTTGTTGTTTTCTCACAGTGAGGGGGCGGGTTGTAGGGACAACAGATTCCTTGTCTATCAGAACGTGGTAGATTGTCTTGGGGTTTCGTTGTCGTCAGTGAAGACAGTATGAGCTACTTCAAGACAAAATTATAGAAATATGTCTTCCAGGCCAAGAAAGGCCAGGGCGTCCAAATATCCAACTCGAATATTTAACTTTGCGGACAAGACGAAGTTATATACAGGGTTCTTTGCCTGAATAATGTAATGGTTGTAGAGTCCGCCATGCTAACTCGCTATGCGCCGGGGCGTCACCCATCGCCCCACCCCCCTTACGCCCGAGCGCGCATATCTGCGAGCAACGCTCAAGCTCGCCGCGGCCCTTCTCACTTCTATCCGTGGTCGCGCCGCATCGAACTGCGGAAACGACTGGAAGATTAACCTGGAGTCTTCTATTTCGCGAGGTTCCTCGATCCACCGAACATCCGGACTATTCCAGAAGGGCTGGCGCAGGTATATAAGAGCAGTTACTTGCCTGCAGAGGGTTAGTCAGTGACAGCTAGTCAGTGAGAATTGGAGAGTGAGAGTTAGTTAGTTAGTGAGTGGAAGCGATATTGAGTTCGCTGGAGCGTAGTCAGTGATGGCCTGGGAGTGTGCAGCCTGATGAAGTATCTGCCTGTGGAGCCGAGGACTCGTTCCCGTTTTCCTGATGTCGTGTGTGTGTGTGTGTGTCCCTTGAAGCTGGCTGCTGGAGGAGAACCTGGAGTGTTCTGGAGCGGCGACGAAGGGAACACTAGGAGACGACGTGTGAAGACTGCGGAGTTCAACGGGTTTAGTGAACAGCGGATATTATCCGGACCTGCGAGGCTGAGGTGTAGGCTGTGGTCCGTGACAGCGCTAACGAGTGTGAATGAGTGGCTGAGAGAGTGTACTGCAAATAATCGATGACTCTGTGTGTATGTGTGTGTGTCATTGTAGATGGAACATAAGAGAAACTAAGAGAGAGAGAGAGAGCGCGAACCGTCTGTAAGTGTGTGACCGTGTACGTGTGTAAGTTGTAAGCTCGGCTATCGTCTGTGTGTGTGTAAATCTGTAATTGTAGTGCTTAGTTAATAAATCTTAGAAATAGGTTGCTACCAGGTGCTGTACGCATTTATTCATTTATTTACCCCGCCAATACGTTACAATAAGTTCTTCCCACAACTAAAAGCCTTCGCCTATAATATTTAGGAAATATACTGGATTTTACTGATGTGTAAATTTCTCCGCTTTCGGAATTAGTTAAACGCGTGGGATTCCGATTCAAAAAACTGAACAGAAAACCAGTGCTAATGGAACCTCTGACAGTTGGTGCAGACCGACATACCTTCCTTAGAGGAATGAAAGTACTGTGACCACAAGGATACAAGATTTTCTTTACAGACGAGACCTAGTGCGGATATATTCTCACGATGAAACATTGCTGGCAGGAAAACGTGGTTGATATTGTGAAAGCAAATTTGATAACTATAATCAAAACAGCGGGTACATTCATGAAATGTATGGATGTTGTGGAGTATTCAACTACTGCACCCACTGGAGCTGTGAAACACATAATAATTTTACATAATGGATGTGAAGAAAGATTTCTTGACGGAGCAAACTTTTGTTTTATTGGCACAATATGTTATGGAAACAATGTGTTATACACGCTAAGAAAAATGGAGGCCACCCTTGGGAGGCGGACGAACTGTCAGAAGAAGTCTCTCATTTTGAGCCAGTTATAATCAACATGAATCACAGCAGTTCCATTTCATAGGAGCGATGATTTCCACAATGAAATGAATGTGACTCTTGTAGAATGGTTCTCGAAAATCCTAACAGTCGGCTGTCGTTATAGATCAAGCTCCATAACATACGGTGGTCGATACTTTAACTGAAACCGGAATACTACATGCCTAAAACCAGAAACTGTATTTGGATCATCAGAAACTATTTCAAAACCACAATGAGCAAACGAGTAAAACAAACTAACTAAATCAGAGCTGATTCTCCTTACCAGGCTTTATTTCCAAACAGCAGTGAAAAATCTGGAAAAACTAACTAAACGACTTCGGCCGGATATATAGCTTGTTCGGTTACCAGTGGCGCATTGCGATCTTAATCCAGTCGAGTTCATTAGGGTTTACGTAAAGGAGAAACTAGCAAAGGAAAATGTGCGTAACACATTACAAAAAGGTAGAGGTATGAAGCCATTAACGATTGATGCCGAGAAGCTTTACGTTTCGTAACTCGCGGACTCTGGAAACAATGTGTTATACACGCTAAGAAAATTGGAGGCCACCCTTGGGAGACGGACGCACTGTCAGAAGAAGTCTCTCGTTTTGAGCCAGTTATAATCAACATGAATCACAGCAGTTCCATTTCATAGGAACATAGTGATTTTTCATACGAAGGATATTGCCAGACTTGAAAATTGTACATATATGCACTGAAACGGGAATACCCTGTCGACATCCTCTGTCAAAGTATTTCTTGCGCAACTCGCGCTAACACCCGTCTACTATAGTTTGAAAAGACCGCTGAGCGCTCCGGCAGCGGATGTGACAGCGAGGCAGGTGATCGCTCGCTGCGGGGAACCGGCCAAGGCATGGTCGAACATTCCATTGCTTCCATTTTATTATCTCCAGAATGGAATGTCCAATCAAAATTTTTACCACGTCATTATGTGGATAACATATTATAACGTACCAAATTTGAAGAAAATCGGCGGATGTAAAGCCGAGTTATTCAAGATTGAAGAATCTTGTATTTGAAACCTCGCAGTCCGACCAACGCGTATAAAAGAAGCGTGTTGGCTGAGTGCCAATGACAGAACGTGAGTGATAAAGTTAAAATTTCTAATTGTTAGAAGTGGGACTTGTGGACTTTAATTTCGTGTGAGATTGAAGGAGGTGAATTATATCGAGTTATTGATAGTGGCGAATTTGTACGAGCAGTAATACAAGAATGATAGAGTCGATTTCATAAAGTGTCGAACTGAAAGGGCTCATATGATTGATATGTTAGAAAATCACGAAGTTACTTGAGAATTTCATATTCAGTTCGCAAAGAATGTACGTTAATTTATTACGGGACTTTGTTTTTCGTAAGACTGTGCGTCCCTATTCATAAAGACTGTGCCCCGGTAAAATTTAGTTTCTTTTCGAGAGACTGTGCTTAGCTCAATTCATTAGGACTGTGACTCAGTAAAACTAGGCTTCTTTTCGAGTGACTTTGTTCAAGTTGTTACCTAAAGACTGTGCCTCAGTGAAAACTTAATTTATTACCGTAAAACTGTGCGTCTCATTTCATAAGACAGTGCCTTCGTGAAACTTAATTTCTTTCTATAAGACTGTGCTCAAATAAAACTATGCCTTCGTGAAAGAATCCTAATTATCTCTCTCAAACTCTCCAACTCTTCCCTCATAATCCTCAATGCCTGGCCACACCCACATTTTCTACATTTGCACTCCTTATCCGTTCTTTACTGAATAATGAAAATAAAAGTTGAAATAAGATAACTTATTCTGTGCAAAAATAAAAACGAAAGGAAAGATATATTGTCTAGTATTGTTCGCAAAGGTCACATGGCAATAAGGTAATTAATATAGACGACCACTACAGTGCAATACTAATTAGTTGAACTATTTTTTCCTAGGATACCCTAACAAGATGAAAATTGCAGATAATTCTTGAAAACAGAAAGTAATACACAAGAATTACACAATTCTAAATAGCAGTTAAGTCTACCCTAAATTAATACAGCAGAATTCTAGTAAGAAAGTTACTACAGATACTATACTACACAAATATTTCACAGTAATGGAATAAAAACACTAATTTATGATTAGATACTATAATAAACTTACAATAATTTTAAACTACGTTCAGACTACATATCCGGATTAGAAACGGTTATTTCTAAGCACAAACAGAAATGTAAATTGCAGTTTGAAGGTCGCAAGACCACCCAAAATAATAGAATAAGCACTCTAATTTCTAACAAATGACTACAATAAACTAAATTTTTAAACTACGTTCAGACGTATCCTAATTACAATAGGTTGTTACTAAGTACAAATAGAAATGAAAATTCCAATTAGGCCTAAAGTTAGAAGTTCGCAAGTACTACTCAAGGATTACCAACAAATGTAAACGCGTACACAGATTAATATTGGTACTATTTTATCCTACTAAGCTGTAATATGTATGAAACTTGTCGGTTGTTTAAATGCTAAAGTATCAAAAGGGTTACCGTACACAAAGGGTCACACGAATATAACAGGCAAGACACTATCTAATAAACCTTTATCTACAGTACACTATTGTACCGTACCCAGGGGTGATGACCCTCTAGGACGATGCCTCCATTTCCTGATTAAACATCCGACTAACTCAGGTTTGGGCAGAGAAGTGGGTAGATTGTCGAGGGTAAGTCTAAATGTCGAAGTTTATCACTTATCTATAAGGGCAAGGTAAGGGTTGTTCTGCCCGAAGGCAGGTACGAACCTCCGCAGGGGTGTTCCTGAGCCGGAGTTTATGTGCGGTAGGGTGGCCAGTTCTTTTCCGCTCCTCCATTCCCTTACCCCCACCAACAGCGCGTGGCAACCCATCCAACTCCTGACCACGCCCAATGTTGCTTAACTTCGGAGGTCTCACGGGATCCGGTGTTTCAACATGGCTACGGCCGTTGGCTATCTATAAGTATATGACAGAAATAATGGAGGCTTATCTCGAATGAGAAACACTGATATGGGGTAAGATTAGGTTATTCCATAAAATAACCCCGAATCGTACTATAACAAATAAAAGTTCCAAATAATAAAACGAGTATGAAATTTGCATTGAAATAAAATTGAAATGAATATGGACCACAATCCTTAATTATCCAAAGGAAAATAAACGATCAAATGAAAGTTCAATATCACAACATTAAAATTGTTCCCAGGTATCTGTGGAACAGCAGAGGTGAAAGAAGGTGCGGGGGTGAACGGGCCTCAAAATACGAAATTAAAGTTAAGATAAAATTTAACAAGGTTATATTTTCTTAGCAAAATCAAGAAATAACAAGAATGGCAGGTACGGAGTAGCAAGGTAACAAATGTACAATTACAGTTTTCACAGGATTTGGGCTTCGAGCCCCGAACTCACAATTCCTGAGCAATAAGCCCAGCTTTACCGCAAAACAAGTTTCAACAGAGGGGCAGAAAACCCCATTCGTGCCCAGGAGCGCTTGCTCCAAATTACACAGTAAAGCCTCCTTGAGGCGCGCAGAAAGCAAAATTTTCAAAAAAGAGCAACTCGCTTTCAAAATTTAAGCCTGTCAAAGGCCACACCAAACTCCACTTTCAAGTTGTCCTCGAAGGACATGAAAACAAGGGTAAAATACCCAACCTACTGAGGCCTATTATGTAAGGAAACAGGTCAATTATATGGCCTCTAAAATATCAACTTGAGAGGAGGCGTTCTTGCACTCCTAATATATTTTGTTTAAAACCTACTTGGCACTAGGCCGTTAATGCAAAGGCTAATCCCATACTAAAGAGGTGACTTTAAAAGGAAACAGTTTACATTACGTTAAGGAAGAAACGGTTGAGAAAATAAGTTCACCTCAATGCTATATGAGTGGGTGCTCGAGAGGGTTAAGCACTCTCTATCCCAATACGTAGTTAAAACAGAAAGAATTGACACCGAGTGTCTTTACATTTTTAAAGGAAAGTTACATGGAAAAGGCTTCCGACCTGCCCCGAGAGTTAAACTGCTGAGCTAGCAAAAAAAGAAGTTATTAAAAGGCCATTACCTTGTGGATGAACTGCTGCCCGCAGAAAGAGGCGCTTCCCGCCCCCTGCTACGTACTTTACACACTGAAAGATGTTACTGAAGTGGCGCAGAGACCCTAAAATCAGCAGTTTATATACTCTCGCGGAAAGTTCGAGGCGTTTCAGGAATGAGAACACCCTCCCACAAGAATTTTATTGGCTAGGGTTAAGCTACATATCCCCGTAGGGGAAGATACACCTGATTGGTCATAAATTAATTAAAGAAATTCGGGATTGGCTAAATTCAAAACAAGGGGAAAGAAAGGGTTATACAGCCAACTTAAACAATAACAGAAAGAAATTTAAAAAGGAACAAACTTTTGAAATAAAAATTTCTCCAAAAAACAGTTCTTTCACTTCGCACTAGGGTGCACCATTGTAGTTCTTCAGTAGTGTCGTCTAGAAGAGAATGTTCACACTTCTTACTACAGGCAAAACAAAAATACATCGAAAACGACCCAGTTCAGAAACTTCAAAATTTCCAAGTAGTGACATCTTCTGAGAAACTTGAAAATTAACACATAGATAAAGTTCAGACTTCCTCCAGTAGGGGAGTTTCAACTGGCGCAAAGTTTGAATTAGCGACGTGGAGGTGTATCACCCGGTACAAAAATATTTGTGAGCTTCAAAATAACTTCACATTATTGTCCAACTTTCATGTTCGTATGGAGTAGCACGATTTAAAGTATCGCCATAATACGGATTGAAATTCAGGGTAGTTGCCGCAATAGTTATCTTTAAAAGAGAATTAATACGCAATGGGTCATGATATGAACTACGAAAAATAGTAGTGGCATTTCCCTACGCTATATTTACAATAAACACAACATAATTAAAATATGTCAAATATTTGCATTGGATCAGGTAGGGGATAACTTATATACTACACTGAATCGACGTGAAAACGGTTCACCAAAGGATCTAGTAAGAACTAGTTTGACCACAAATTTCACTCAGCACTCAGCCTGTTCCCCACTGAACAACAGGACATCATATCAAAACAACATGAAATTACAAAAAACACCATCCTGTATGAGAAAACAAATAATACACTTTACTAAACACGTGGAAAGCAATGGGCAACATTGCTTTCCTCTGCTGCATTTGCGCATAAGATTGTTCCATTCATCTGTCACATATTTCCTGCTTTGCAATGGGCTGAAATGAAATTTTAAAACTCAATACTGCACGGAGGACTTGGTAACTGTTTCGACAAGATTGTATTACGGAAACAATATCTCACTTCGCACTGTCTATATAACCACGGCTGATAAGCTAACTTGTAGGGCGAGCTCGTATCTCAACATCTGCTCGGAGATTCACCATGCCAGCATGCTACTATAATTCAACACACATATCATATTCAGTGGCCTGAGATTAATTTCACCACAATTCTGATACTCAATAATCTCTCAGAATATATAATATATAATATATAATATATAATATATAATATATAATATATAATATATAATATATAATATATAATATATAATATATCATATATCATATATAATATATTCTCACTTCACACAATTCTTATAACATCATCAGGCATGCAATCGGCCTGTATAATCAACTTCATATTTCAGCATGCATTAAATTCTCTTGTATATCTTATAATCAAATCAGCCTTTCTCATTATAAATCAGGGTTCGATTTCCTCTCAAATCATTGTACAAAACAGCTTCCAACCCACATTAGAAGAATCTTTTCTAGTCAACATTGCATATACAGCTCTACACGTGTCACAGCTCCTGAAATACATGTGTCATGCATCGTATCTGTCACTAATCATTCTAAAAGTAAAAATAAAATTTAGTCTCAACGCCGCAAGTGTGTAACTCGGAAAGTGGTTGATTTTGGCAATCTAATCCTTCTATTTCTAACATATAAAAACATAGGAATAACCTTAAGCTAGGTAACAGGCATACTTGACACCAATAAAGCAAAATAAATCCTAACATCTCCCTCAATATCCCATCTAACTAATCGTAAAGTAAAATAAATATAGAAAACTCATGCGATCCCGTCCTATCCATATTTACAGCATCACAAACGTAAAAAGAACACATGCCGTCCGTCAAAAATTACATTAAAGAAAATCCCTACACTAAGCCTCACTAGTATTAATCGTAATTCATATAGCATGCCATTTAATTAAAATATGCCTCTTATCTTGGCAACTCCCTGGACATCATTAGCAGTTCACATCCCTGCTACGATGGTGTTCTACTTCATCTTCAACACGATTTCAACACATGGAAACAATCTTCTTTCTTCTAAAGGCGGTGCCATCTTCTTGATGTTAGTTCCTGTACACTGCAACACACAAGACTTTTAGTAAATGCCTCTTCACCGCTCTCCGTGCACGTGCCGAATAAACCCTTTGTCAGCTGTAATTTATGCCAACGTTAATGTAACTGAACAAACACACGTAAGATTCACTATACAAAATGTTTAGGGTTTAAATACAGTAACTTAGAGCGGCTCGCGGTTCGATAGGAAAGTCGTTCGCGATACACGACCGACCCGAATGTACAATGCGGATGACGGCGTCTCTCACTATCACAAGTCTGCGGCGACATTACCGTCTATTACTTTAGAATAAGAATTTGCGACATAGCGCAATTGGCAATTTATCACTGCACCCAGTTTACTCACAAATGAATGCACTATCTTGATAAATACGACCTTACACGGTTAGATTTATGCCCACGTGGCAGCATTCGCGCACAAATAAAAGAGAGGTTTGGAACGAAGTTCACTTAACGGCAACTCACACAATAAGAAGGGCGCTCCCGATGAGTGGGCCGCTTTAGTAACATAGCCAACGCCGTTGTAGCTAGGGGATTCCCCGTATTTTCATATATTCAACCAATCAGCGTGCGTGTTACCCACAATGACTTTGATATTTATTAAAATCAAAATTAGACACACTCCTGATGACTTAATAACGATTCAGATAATTGCTATAACGTATACCTTGTTATTTCTCACTCTCAGACCTGGGGAAAACCCATCAACTAACAGAACTGACTTCTCTATATCGATGTACTCTCCACAGAGATATCCATGTTGGTCAACCTGGGATTTTAATTCTGCGCCGTCCAGAATTCATACTTGCTACACTCTGGCTTCCTAATTGGCTGAATTCTCCTCGTGGCCAACGAATTGTACACGTGCCGAGATGTGCTAACTCCTGGTAAAGCTGAACTTTTCCCACGGTTGCAAGCAAGCTTCGCGCAACATACAGCGACAGTACGCCTCCATGGACTTCCGGTCTCAACAGTTCTGTAATCTGCTATTTTTCCAACACCTGACTGAAATCCTCCTCGATATAATTATTTAACATGGCAAATATATGTCTGATTGTCTCTTATGTGCTGTCAGGGTACGGCTCACTATAACTCTCAATATTATATTATATATTTTATATTTTATAGAGGAAAATATATAAATCCCATGAATCAGACGCACCTATGGACGTCCATACGGAAGCACATACCGATCCAGATGAATTTCTTCATAGTCTCAATAGAATCCGAAAGAGCAGTGTAAAGAAGGACACCACGCCAAATCAGTACGAAGGCGCTCAATAAATATCTGGACAGAGTCACAATCATAGCGCTCATTCAGACTGGAAATGTACACAGAGCATTAGAGATATTCGAGGAATCCCTATTTATATCAATCAGAGAGAAAACTCCAAAGAGAGTAATCAAACCTTGGTTTGATGAAGAATGCTTAATCCTAAGGATATCGACACTAGATCAACTGTACAAATGGAGAGACGCACAAACAGCCGAAGCACTGGCAGAATTCACAGAGGAAAGAAGAAGGTATGGAATCCTAGTGAATGAAAGGAATCTTCAGTATGCCAGAAAGAAAGAGCTCGAAATCGTAACGGAAGTGGAAAGCACTCCTTATAAAATACTGGAATCACGAGGATGTAATATAAACTCTCAAGTGCCTATGGAGACATGGGAACAACATTTCTCTAATATCTTAATAAATTACGAATTTCAGTACAAAATGAATTCACAACAGAAGATAGTATCACAGTAGTCACATCATAAGACGTCTGTGTGGCATTCCAACAAGCGAAATCACGAAAAGCAGCCGGTCTCGACAACCTGACAAACGAAGTCCTAAAGGAATCGCTACCATTCACTATCGAGCTCTGGAATGCTGTGTTCAATGCATGCATCAAAAAAAGAAATATCCCTGAAATGTGGAGAAAATCAACTGTCCAGATTCTGTACAAGGGAAAAGGACCGAGAGATGTTCCATATTCGTACCGAGGAATTGCGCTTGAACGTGCTCCCTTCAAAGTTCACTCAAAGGTTATTTCAACACACCTTCTACCATTAGCCATAGCTCATATGCCAGAGGAAGAGTTCGGTTTCATACCCGGCAAATCCACACTCCAGGCCATTGAGAAAATACTTGCGAACATATAGGACACCCCCAGTAAAATAGGAGGACATTTATACATCGTATTTGTAGACTTCACTAAAGCCTTCGATAGTGTGAATAGGAACATCCTGATATGGAAACTCTCTGCCATTACAGGACAACAAGGCCCGCTCCTGCAACTAATCGAGAGTATACTAGCGTTCCATATATTATCAATGACCGATAGAGAGAGTCAATCTAAGCCCATACTCTAAACAAACGGTGTTCTCCAAGGAGACCCTCTTAGTCCGATGTTATTTAACATGTGTACTCATGACGTAGTCAGAGAATTTGCGTCAGATTAAGTATCAACGATCCTTTACGCAGACGATTTGGTTCTTCTTTCGAAAAGCAGATCTGCCCTGCACGTAGGATTGACTAAGGTCTGTAAGTGGTCGCAGGAAAATGAATTAGTGATAAACACCATCAAAACAAACATCATGAAATTCAGGAGAGGAGGCAGTACCTCCAAACTCGATATCTTCCACTGCGAAAACGAAAAGATACATTTGGTCAACTCTTATAAATAGGTACCTAGGTTTAACCCTTCAAATCACAGGGAATGCATTCACAAAACATACAGAAGAAAGATACACCGCAGCAATTAGAGCAATATTTGACATAAAGAACATTGAATATCTATCACTTGACATAACTCTAAAACCTTTTCACCTTTAGATTGCCCCTATAACCTGTTATGCAATCACCAATATTTGGATTCACCTTACTCTCGCTAATCTAAGAAGGACAGAGGCCATGAAGTCAATCTATCTACGGAGTGCCCTTCGGTTATCTAAAAGGACAAGGAGCAGACTCGTTTATCTACTAGCAGACACAGATTTCTTCATCAGGGAAGTAGCAATAAAGAACAATCTGCCGCAAACCACAGCATACAAACCCCATATAAGGGAAAGGGAAGAAAAAGCTAATGCAATAGACGAAGGCTTCTATCATACTCCGGCCATGAGCACAGATGAATAGAGGGCTCCTCACTTCCCACTGCGACAAGTATATACATGAATGGCAGTGCATGGATTTCATTTCAGAATGTGCATCCAACGAAGATTTCACCAGGCGTCATCTAAATGTTCCTGCACAGTATGTAGACAACGCTGTGAACAGTATCATCTGCTCGATTGCATAGCAAGGACAAACTCGCTGACTTTTACGCAGTTGATAAAAATATGTAATATACAATCCTCATGTACACATTGTGTTTAATAAATGTTATTATTATATTTACAGACTGACTCTGTACCAACTTCAACTTGCAGACAGAACAAATTATTTTACTAGTTCTAATCTGTATTAAACTCACAGTCTAATTCTAGTGCATTTTTCAGAAGGTTCAACAAAAGAGAAAGTTTATCTGTTAGTCCAATGTTATCATCAGAATAACTTGTGAAACGACTTACGAAAATGTCAAACTTCGCCCATCTGGCACATTTCCGGTATTCAGAAGCGTCAGATTCCAATATAAACCTAAAATGCTTTGTGGCCAATACACATTTTTGTGGAATACTTGTTCTCCTTGAATACGAAGTCCAACCCTGCTATTTTAATAATGTCCTGCATATTTTCTCCCACGCAGTATCGTCTATATATTATATTGGCATATGGCAACAAGTGAGATACATATATACAAGTACACAATATTTACAAATAAACACAGACAAGAAATTATTCACCAGTCTCACACGAATGAAAATTCCTTTCCCTGTTTGTTATCAGATCTCTCCCCCACTAAAATACATGCTATTATAGTTCCATTTTTATGAGTTTCGACTTGACAGTTAGCCGGAAGTCAGCCGGTGGTGCCAAATTGCCACGAATACAAACAGCTGATTTACGATACAAAACACGAACAGAAATGTAAATACTGGAATATAAGTCCATAATCGGTTATTCTTTGTAGCAACATACATGATTCACGTAAGATCAATAATGCACAACACATTTAGGATAAGGCTACAAGAAAAAAATATGTCAATGCTTGAACAGATAAACCGTGAGAAAATTAAATTAAATTTCTACTCACCATGTAGAAGATTTCGCGTTGCTGTTAGATTCATTTTCCCGTAACGAAGGAAATAATCCTACAAAGCGAATATACCACTTATTTCTCAATCACTATCGGCATTGTCATCGTCTGTTGAGGTTTCACTCTCGCTTGACCCATAGGAGATAATAAAGTCTTCAACATAATCGTCTGAACTACTTTATGCCCGTTCCTTCTGGCTATCCACCACATAAACTGGGTACTGGGGCTTGTTTTGTTTCAAGAGATGCATAAGATCCCCCTTCCCCATGTCATCGCGAACCGAAATATTGTGCTCTTTCAACCACTTAACCAACTCATTCTTTCTAGCCGCCATTGTTGGTGCTTTGTCAAGAATGTCTCCCTAACACTACAAATAATTTTCCCGGGCCCAGCTCCTTAGTGGAGTACCTCGTCCGAAGGGGTTTCTTCTCTTGGGAGCTTCATCCTTAAAGGTAGGCGTCGACATGACAGATCATCAAATTCACACACGGGCCTAAAATTAACCTACTATATAACTACCGAACGAAATGTTAAACTAAGCTACTATATACAATAGATCACCTGTTACACGCTAATTACTACAATATAACGCGCTATACTATTAAAAACACTAAACATTACATTTATAAACTCTAAACTGCGAAATATAAACGAACAACAAACTAGCACAAAGACAAACGAAGACCGCGAAAAGAACTGAGCACAATACAACACACAGCTGATTGCACGTGGTTACAGTAAACAACAAATCGACAACACTGCTAACCGCAACTGGAGTCTAACGCGCTCTATCGGGGCGATCGGCTGTCTATGATTGGCTGTTGATAAATTCACTTACCGTCCGCCAAAAGGCAGCGCTCAAACGTCAAGTCGAAACTCATAATAACTGAACTACAATCAATTTTTTGATGACGCACAATTGAGTTTGTAAACCTTCATATTTCATTTGTCTAACACCAGACAGTTCGCTCCTGCTTCCATTCGAACCGTGTGGAATATCATTTTGTATCTTATCTATGAACATTTTGGCAATACTAACATTTTACAATATCTCTATATATCGTTTTTCATATGATTACGATTTCTTCTATATGTGTGGTACGGATCAATATTTTTTTTGAGTGATTACTTCTATCAAAGGGTATTGTGACTGGGAAACAGTAAGAGAGTCCATAAGCATTACGAAATAAAAGAAGAAGTTCAACCCGTTACTGTACATTCGGTGTTCGAATGTCGTGCAGTGCACACGTCTCTACCTGGTCACTGGCGCAGCGGCGTTTGGTTTTCACGCCTGTAGATAAGTAGAGTGTTTATGTTTGTACCTTAGTAGTTGTTTCGACTATCGAATTTTGTAATCACCTTTCGATGAATATTGTCTATAGATAGTGGAGGCGGCCCTTTAGAGACACCTGCCGATATTGGAGCTGATTCCACGAGTGAGGAATTACGAATGGACGATCACAATTTTTGATTCTCAAAGAGAGACTTCACAAGATCCAGTAAGTAACACGGATCAAAATCTGCAAGTTCCTTACCTAAATACTCTTTAATTCATCTTGTTCCCTACATAGTATACAGTACCCTGCGGCGTTCAAGAAAATCCGCAGCTAGATTCGGAGAACATCTCAGGGATTATGTTAAACATAACATTTTTACGTGACTTCGACTGAGAATTACACATTATCCCTCTTTCAGTTACATTATGTAAGTTTTAACGTACTTTTGATCTTAAAAATCAACCGCAGTTTCAGCAACTTCTTATCAACTATGACATCATATTATTTATTAATACCATAATCTATAAATAATAATGGATTAAAAACGAATAACTATTATTTATTCTAAACAATATAGTATATACTGGATAAGTTTAATCAAAAGTCCAAATGTCCATCACTATTTACAGTAATCTTGCTTTGAAAGCCTCAATTTCAATTCAATTTCTTCTTCCGGGTCGTCATATCATTCGATACAAAAATATAAATATCTGTTTTTCCAATATCTCGATTCCATAGATAAATATAATTCATCTCCTATAAGTCTTCACGGATTTCAACTAATTAAATGAAAATCATCTGACCTATTATAAATTACTCCTCACATCTTCTAGGTTTCTTATTAAACAATAAACATTCAAGAATTTATTGTGTTAAAAAAATTAAATTACTCGATTAACATGTTTGAAAATTTTGATATCACACAATAAAAATAAAATAAAATTTTGCAGCGTAACTAAGAATGATTAATCCTGGTCATATCATTCATATCCGATGTACAATTAATTGTTTGATTAAACATACGCAGAATAAGATTAGTTTCAGTGTTGTAGCTTCCAATGGCTACCTACGATAATAACAAAAAGTATTATTAACCACAAATAGTCATTCGAAATACATTCCTAAGAAATAGGTAAAATTGTCCTAAATAGCTTCAATAACTTCGTTGACAGGTTGCATTTATGTCATATCACTTCCATAAATTCAATCAATTGATTGCAAGTCGACAAGGAATACAATGGACGAACTCCCTAATTCTTTAATAGTGATAGGCTAACATAATGAAGATACTAAGATCGTATTTCCTATCAATCACCTGCTATTTCAGCTAAAATCAGCGTAAACATTAAATATAATATGAGATTCTCTTTGAAGATACCATCTGAGTGTTAATTATATGTTACTTGAAATTATTTTTGATGACCACAATGTATTATTGACTCGTAAGTCCATTATCAAATTGCCATTAATTCATATTATAGGTCATTCCATATTTCACATCATTACTAGCATCTACTATAACCTTGATCCATATAAGCGTTACCTAATCCTTCATTAATTATCCTTATATGATAATCATTCCTTGGACGTCTTCATATTTATCTTAATTCAACAACTACTGTATCCAAGATAACATTATTCCATCATCTGACATTCCTTTCCTAATATTTCTCCATATATTTATTTTGCCGCATGTGCAAGTATTATTTCTTCAATTCAATGTAACGCACAACTCAATTAACTTTCCAACTCATTAAAATTAATATTTTATGGACCAACAACTAACATATTCCCAGCAATATGCACATCACTTATTAACACATTACCACATTTAACGTATATTGACTTAAACTTGGCAATAAGTTGTCGATTTTTTTTGCTAGGGGCTTTACGTCGCACCGACACAGATAGGTCTTATGGCGACGATGGGAAAGGAAAGGCCTAGGAGATGGAAGGAAGCGGCCGTGGCCTTAATTAAGGTACAGCCGCAGCATTTGCCTGGTGTGAAAATGGGAAACCACGGAAAACCATTTTCAGGGCTGCCGATAGTGGGATTCGAACCTACTATCTCCCGGATGCAAGCTCAGAGCCGCGCGCCTCTACGCACACGGCCAACTCGCCCGGTTTGTCGATTTTTATGAACTCGGTAACCTTTGACTTGATATAAACATGTATCGTACTTCATTATAAAACTCCCTATCTTTGACATTGCTTCTGGAGAATAAACTGAAATATTGCTAACATTACATTTCATTGACATACGCACCTTTTCCTGCATTTGGATATACTTAAATATTTCGGAAGACAACCTATAACCTTCCTTAATACATCACTACTAATATACTCGCGTTGAAACTACGCATTTAAACACTTCATGAAGATATAACGACCTATTCCTTACAACATCATCAACCAACAACTCACTACAAGACAGAAAAACAAATGATTTTAAAGTAAATTGCAAAGCTTATCTTATTTTGCATGTGCTTGTGGCCGGGATAGTTGTTCTGCTACATCCTTCCTCGAGTACGTACTTCTCTGGATCTAGGCTCCGTCATCTACGAGACTCGGCAATTGCACTCGTGTCGGCTGGATTCCATCAGTCGTCAACCCATCTTCGATTACGTCCATCTCGAGCACATACATGAAAAACATGTCCAAAGACAATGATAATATCATCTTCTTATTAGTTGCAAAGCCATCACTATTACTATGTTTTTGTATGGAAAGATATGTCGTCAATATATCTGCGCTAGAGTTTTCTAGGATATTAATGGTAGCTTATGATCGTCTAAATTATTGGTATTTCGCTTTAAATTTTAGCGTTTTCTTAGTGTTTCCTAAAGAAATTTTCGATTTTCTTCAGTGCAATCCTAGTATAAATTCTGTTGTACTTTATCTGCTCCTTCGTACTTCGCTTTAAATTTCATATATTTGAGATGCACGACAATATGATTACGTAATATGTTCAGTTTTAGCGATGAAATTTGATGTTCTTGCCTTAGAATATGTTATTTTCCTTCACGAAATCACTCTCTCGAGATTCACCGTGGCGTATTTCAATTCAGTGTCCAATTGTGCTCTCTGTTGAATTTAACCAATTTGAAAATAGTACATTTATCTCGGTCACGGCTACTTTGATTCCACTGGCTCGTATCATTAAACTTGTATTTTCTGCCGTTTGATCTACGAAACTTTTAGCGTTATTCACGGCAAATGACTTTAAAATTCCGTATTTCGTTAATCAGGACAGTGAAATGGCACAATACATAGAATCGAAAGAATCTAACAATAAAATAGGACGCCTTCATCCTATGTCTCTGGGCCGTCTGTTCTATGAGCGGCAAATAGGTGAAGTAAAGGCCATTCGTAGAAAGGGTAGAAACAGGATACAGATTACCTTCCTGTCTAGTAAGGCTACAAACGCCTTTTTTACTCATCTTATCCTTGAGGAAAAACTTGAAAGCGTTTATTCGTCCTCGAATATTCATCGAGTAGGGGTAACACGGGGTTAGACACGAATCTTGAAGAATCAGATATTATAACCTATTTAGAATCTCCATATACTGTTGTGAATGTTCATCGTCTAAATAGATGATCATCGAAAGATTGCAAAACTGAATATATCCCTACAGGCATTGTGAAGGTCGTATTTTAAAGCCAACCTCTCCTGAAACTTGTTTCCATCTTCAGTGCCATTTTAGAGGTTCAAGCATTTACTTTTCCCCCTTAATGAGTAAACGCTGTCAGCGATATGGCTGTACTGCTACAAACTGACGCTCAAGGGAGCCTAGGTGAGGTAAATGTTCCCTCAATCACACTTCCGAAGACTGCACTCAACAACTCTTTAAATGTGCTAACTGTGCAGGAAATCATCCAGCGGGGGCTGAAAGATGTGAAATTCACAAACGACAAAAACAAATCAAAATGATTTTGAGTGTTGAAAACAAATCATATTTAGAAGTAAAAATTATTTTGCCCCATTAGAGCCCATATCCAATGCACTCGTGATGCCTCAACACTTCCCCTCGTTGCCAAAATAAATTCACAACAATCTGAAGAAACCTTCCTTCGAAAGCAGAAATATACTATGGTGGTTAGAAATCCTCCCCGCCCACCCATCAAACCAGGTTATGACAGGACAGCGTATCTTAAACTTTTAAGTAATCCGAAGGTAGTTACAGAAAATGCTGGCATTTCACAGTAGTAAGATTTATAACTGATAATACCAATGAGACTGCATCTATCTCATGGAGGCCCAGTCAAAAGAGGCAAACTTCAGACCAGTGTGCACATATTTCAGCGTCCATCTCCTCTGCGGAGGCACTAAATTGTAGTACAAATGTTAATTCTAATGACAAATGTCGAATCATTTCTACGAAATTTCAAGTATTATTGGATCACATGGGACAAAACATTCAATGGAAATATCTTTTAAAGTCTTTACATGACAAGATTATTCTTTTATTGGGAAATTTCGCTATCTCAAAGTAAAACATACGGTTATTGCAATGGAACTGCCGGAGTATTCTACATAAGAAACTTGAACTGGTGAGTCTGTTAAATTCTTTTGCTCCCGAGTTGATTTTGAATGAAACTTGGCTCAGACATCACTTTCATTTTCATATGAAAGGTTTTTCGTCGATAAGGCATGATGCAACCATCTCCGGAGGAATATCCATTTTAATCAAACAAGTTATCTAATTGCATGAAGTTCTATAAATTATATTATACCGGGAAGTCAAGCTATCGCAGTTCAAATTGAAGATTGGTATGTGGTTTCAATATACTGCCCCCCGTGGATAAAATGCAATTATACTCAATGGGACATCTTTTCTCCATAGTTTTCAAAAACGCGCTTATAGCTGATATTTTAATGCCCACAACCCTCTTTGGGGAGCATATCCAGCTGCCCAAAAGGGAGTAATGTCAAAAATATCACCGTAAAACGGGAACTGGTTATTCTGAACGACGGCTCTCCTACTCGGCTAACACCGCCAACATTAATGAAAGTGCTGTAGACCTAACGATTTGCACTGTTGATTTAGAACATAAAACAAATTGGAGTGTAATTCATGATACATATCAAAGTGACCATTTCCCAATAATAATAGACGTAGGCCCAGAAGTTTACTGTAATTTCTCTAATTTTACTACATCCCTTAATCTCCGTTCTTTTGATCATGTCTTATTCAGAACATTTCTAGCTGACAAAATACGCTCTACACTTCAAAATAAGCATATTCTCGACTATAATCGTCCATTACATTTTATTAATTCCTGCTATATACCTATCATCCGATTGAATACAAGCAGATTTTTAAAAAGCAGAACGATTCGATGGTGGGATTTCGAATGCGCTTCCTTAGTCCAACGAAGATTTAAAAGCATATCGAACACGTGGAACATAAATCACTATATTCGGTATAAAAATAGTCGCTTCTATGCAGTATATTTTAATGAAAAAAGACGAACTGCGTGGGTTTTTTGTAACATCTCTCAATAGATAAACTCCTGTACAAGATATATGGGTTGCCATCAAACATCTAAGCCATGCTCACACAAAGCTTGTCAATAAATCGTACCCTACCGGAATTGCTCAATTTTATTACCTGCTGACACCGGTTTTCGTGGAACCCTCGTACGACTATAGTTTCATACACTCCTTCGCGAAATTCGCTAGTCTCCTTCAAAGTGTCTCTCTAAATGAATTGAATATGATACTCGACCATCGAAAAGATACTAGTCCATTTAGAGATTATATAAATGTTGAAGTATTTACCGTCCAACGCTATTAAATAAATAAAACGAAATAGTCGATGGCAATACAATTCCTATCGTTTGGAATAATTTTCAAATCATACCAATATTTAAAAAAGGTAAACATCCTCAAGATGCAAACGGGTATGAAGATCCTTTCTTCGTAGAACATGCAAACGAATTATCTTGCACCGTCTCATATGGGGTTTAGAATATTATAATATACTTCCAACCTATCAGTTTGTTTTGAAAGACAGAGGTACGGCAGACGCCCTTGACATATTATTTACTTTAATAATAGAGAAATAAAGAGACTAAGAAGGAGGTGCAGACTGGAAAGAAATAGATCTAGAAATGGCTGTGGAAGTAAGGAGAAATTGAACGAACTTACTAGAAAATTGAATCTAGCAAAGAAGGCAGCAAGGATAACATGATAGCAAGCATAATTGGCAGTCATACAAATTTTAGTGAAAAATGGAAGGGTATGTATAGGTACTTTAAGGCAGAAATAGGTTCCAAGAAGGACATTCCAGGAATCATTAATGAACAAGGGAAGTGTGTATGTGAGGATCTTCAAAAGGCAGAAGTATTCAGTCAGCAGTATGTAAAGATTGTTGGTTACAAGGATGATGTTGAGATAGAGGAGGAGACTAAGGCCAAAGAAGTAATAAAATTTAAATATGATAACAATGACATTTACAATAAGATACAAAAGTTGAAAACTAGAAAAGCGGGGATATACTAAAGACAATGGGTTGGGATATAGTACCATATCTGAAGTATTTATTTGATTATTGTTTGGTCGGAGGAGCTATACCAGTTGAATGGAGAGTTGCTATAGTAGCCCCTGTGTATAAAGGAAAGGGTGATAGACATAAAGCTGAAAATTACAGGCCAGTAAGTTTGACATGCATTGTATGTAAGCTTTGGGAAGGCATTCTTTCTGATTATATTAGACATGTTTGTGAAATTAATAACTGGTTCGATAGAAGGCAATTCGGTTTTAGGAAAGGTTATTCCACTGAAGCTCAACTTGTAGGATTCCGGCATGATATAGCAGATATCTTGGATTCTGGAGGTCAAATGGACTGTATCGCGATTGACCTGTCTAAAGCATTTGGTAGGGTGGATCATGGGAGACCAATTAGGGGGAAAAAGAGGCGAGCAAAGGCGTGCAGAACATTTTGTGCATCCGTGAAAATCGTAACCTTATCATACGCATGTGACCTGTTGGTAATGAGGGCTTGTCGAATAGCAAACAATTCGGCGGTAAAAACAGAAAAGGAAGAAGGGAGGGGAAACTCAGAGAGAGTATACGGTTGAGTGATATAAAAGGCTGCTCCAACGCCGTGTACTGATTTTGACCCATCAGTATAAATACTCACTTCCCTTAAGTAGAGGGAAAGTCGAATACGTTTAGTTGCAAGAGGGGAAAGAATAGTAGAATGTGTTAGACAAGAAAATGATTCAGAAGAAGATATAATTACTTGAGGACAAAAGGACTGACTAGGGCAATGTGGGTAAACGGAGGAGCTCAATTTATTTCGAGATAAGAGAACGAAAGGCGGTATATAAAGCAGGGACACGATTTACACGGGGAGGTTGTGAAGAATAATAAGAATGTAAAAGTCGTAGCTTGGGGATAAGCTGAGACCTGGTGACAGTAAAATGTTTGAGGACATACTTAGTGGCTATGGTCTGTCGCCGAAATTTTAAAGGCTGTTCGCCGGCTTCTATTAATAAGGCGTTGGTTGGTGTAATTTTAAGTGCTCCTAAACAGACACGTAGTGCGCGGTATTCTATTTAAACATGCAAGGGTAGTAGCAGACGGGGTGTCGATAAAAAGAGCGCAATAATCTAGTAAGGATCGAATAGTTGCTTTGTAAAAGAGGATAGCTGTAACGGGGTCAGCGCCCCAACTTTGAGGGGTGATCGTAAGTAATATAGTAATAAAACGATCAGTTTTACATCGAAGCGTATCCACATAAGGAGTCCACGATAATTTGTGATCTAATATGACTCCAAGGTAGGGATGGTGATTAACAAAGGGGATGGTAAGACGATCAAGAAGGTGAGGAGATCGGTTAGGTGTGCGAGTATGGGTAGAATGCATTGCAGCACATTTGGAAGGCGAGAGTGAGAAACCATGTTCATGTAACGAGAGAGCAACCTCATGAAGGACACACTCCATTTTTCTCCTACACACATCAACACCATCATATGATACGTATAAATCATAGTCGTCGGCGTAAGCTAAAACTCGGGCGTTTTTTGTAATTATACATTCTAAATCTCGCATATAAAGCGCAAAGACTGTACCACTTAGTATACCACCCTGTGGGACTCCATGCAAAACGTGTCTTCCTGGAAACGGCGGGTAGGGGATTTGAGAATGAGAGTACGAGAAATATATAGGCGTTCTAATAGAGAAATGAAAGCAGAAGGAAAACCAAGGGAATCAAGGCAAGACCATAATAGGTGTAAAGGAACGGAATCATAAGCTCCTTGAATATCAAGAAAAAAGGTAATAGTGCTGTTTACGATGTCTAGCTAGTAAGAGATCGGTTAACAGAATATTGAGCGGATCTTGTGTGCTACGTCCTTTAAAAAAGGCATACTGATATTTAGGAAGGAATTGATGTTTCTACATAACACAGAGAAGACTTTGTAGTAGAATTTTTTGAAAAAGTTTCCTAATACAGGAACTTAAAACAATGCCACGATAACTTAAAGGAGAAGAGGGATCTTTCCCAGGTTTATGAATTGGGACTAAATGAAAGTTGTTCCACTGTGTCGGTACCTGTAAGGTGAGAAGGATATTATTAAAAAGAGAATGTAAAACAACATGACCGGAATGGGGTGAAAGTCGGAGCATAGTGTAAGTTATACTACCAATACCAGGAGACGAACTACTAACTGCTTGTAAAACGAACTGTAATTCGGACAGTTGGATGGGTTGAAGTAAAACAGAAAATTGGGGAGATATGGGACGCGGAGGAAGAAAAGGGAGGCTGAATTATGAAGTCAGGTGTTAAAGTATATAGAAAAGAAAGGACATTAGGCAGAATAATCGAATGCGCAGGGTGCACAGGAGTAACACGGGTGAGCGCGCGAATGGCGTTCCAAAGAGATGTTGCAGATACGTGGTGATTAAGAGAGGAGTTGAAGGCTTTTCAAGACTGGCGTCTTTTTGCATTAAATATGCGTCTGATACGCGCATTATGGCGTTTCAATGTTAAATAATTAGCCAGCACCATATTCTTACGAAACAATTTAAATAAAGCTGTTCGCCGCATTATTAACTTGTCACATTCGTCGTCCCACCAATGTATTTTCTGATAAGGATGGGGACAGAGGTAGGGGATGAACTTGCACGGATGAAAAGTCTCAACATATGTGGAGAGTATGCGAAGAAGGGTGGGATAATATAAGGTGGTGGGCGTATTGAAGGAGATGGGTGTGAAGGAAATTACTATACGATTGTTTGTCAAAATTTCGGAAAGACCGTATATTGCTGAGCTGGGAGGGTGGGCATGAGGGAAAAGTTGGTTTACAAACACCATAAGAAATAAGAATAGGGAAGTGATCACTCAGATGAGTGTCGCGGTGTGTACGCCACACGGTATTAGGAGTCATGTGGTCATGGCAGAGCGAAAGATCAACAGCACTAGGGGATGCTCCAGGAGGGGAGAGCGATTTGGGGACCCATCATTTACAAGGGTAAAGTGATGGGATAGAGATGCCGTAAGAAAATTTTCCCCTTTAGATGTATCTTGATAACTACCCCAGGTAGTATGGTGGCAGTTAAAAATCACCAAAGCGAAAAACATTGTCAATGGAATCAAACTGGGTAAGGAAGTGGGACCAGTGGGAGGAAGAGATATAAGTATCAGGACAATACACATTGATGAATAAACATTACGCCCAATAATACCTAAAGCAATATTATTTGGAATGCAATGCGTCAGAGGAAAAGGGACATATGGAACAGTCTTATGAATAAAAATGGCAAGGCCTTCACTTCCATTAGTATCAAAGCGTTCGACATGAAACTCAGGAAGTTGAAAAATGGTGTCTGCATAAAACCACGTTTCTTGCATTGTAATGATGTTAGCACATGTTTCCTGAATTAATAGTTGAAGTTCATGATTTTTGTGAAAAAGACTTCTAGCGTTCCACTGCAAAACGCGTATCATATAGGGTAAGGATATGAGCAATGCAATCTCGTTGTTAATAAATTACCGGTGAAATGGGAGACACTCCTCCCACATTCTGGAGAAGCAAGAATAAGGTTTGTTGGATTTCTTGATGTACTTGGTTTCTTTGCATTAACAGTTGCGACTCATGGGATCGGGGCGGGTAACTAGGACCCGAAGTAGAGGGAGGTGGTGCTATGGGAAGAGAAGGTGATGATGTAGCAGGTGGAGGAAAAGATAATGGGACCCAGCCTGTAGAAACAGGGTCAGGGCGTACCAAGGCAATATAACCAGATCTATCATAACCCGGAGTCAAAGGCGGGGGTACAGATTTCTGTATTTTTGTGTAAATTTATGTTTTCTAGAAAACTCTTGAACAGGGGAAGAAGAGACTTGTTCTGGTACCAGGGGGGGTGGCGGAACACAGGGGGTGTTGGCACTGGTGATAATGAGGGAGGTAAGTCACGTTCTTAGCATCTTGAAATGAGATATGCTCCGTGCTCTTGACCTCATTTATCTCTTGTTGATATTTATGTTCCGGACAAGTTATTGCTCCCGTTGGATGTGGGCCTTTGCAATACACACATTTTGCAGTCGGAGATGTACAATGATCGGTGGCGTGCCCCATTGAACATTTCCCGCAGCGAGCTACCTGCGCACGACACTGGGCCTGTGTATGGCCATACCGGAGGTATTTTTTGCATAGAACAGGGGAAAAAATGAAAGGCTCAACATGCAAATAGATTTGAAATAAAGACACTTGTGCAGGTAACTTTTGGGCTAGAAAATTAATTTTAATTGTCCCAGTGGGGACATATCCAACACCGTCATTGGAAGCAATGCGACGGTTGAGACGTTGTACTGCTTTAACGGGCACGGTGGAAGTAAGATAAAGTCGAATGTCGTCCTCAGAAAGGTTTTTATCCACACCTCGAATAATCTCCACACGAAAAATATTAGAAGACGGGATATATGCTTTAAGATGTAGAGGTGTGAGCAGAGGGTGGCACAGAAAAGTGTTGGCTTGCTCCGCATTGTTAAAAATTATTTATAGACGATTACGACCTTTACGGGAGATAGAATGGACAGAAATATCACGTTCGTAAAAATGTATCCCAAGGGCCATAGGATGTAGCTGCCCTAATTTTTTGTTTTCCAGAGATTCAACGTATATAATATAAGGTCCACGATGTGAATGAGAATACTGTTCACGTTCCACAGGCGGCGGTACATTGTCACCATTAGAATTAGAACTTTGTGATAACTGTGAGTCTGTCAAATTTGATTGAGCTGCTGGATTTACAGAAGATTCGTCTTGTATCCGAACTTCTTCCACCTGCACGACAACTAACTTATCTCCTAACAAAAGGCTGTCACCTCCGCTGGAGGCAGCCATCATAATACACTGACTGACAGAGCAAATGCAACACCAAGAAGGAGTGGTCAGAACTTTATGCCAATTGCAGGGTAGACTGACGTCACTGAGGTATCCTCATGATTTGAAATGCGCCGCTGTGCTGCTCACGTAGCGAACGATAAATGGGACACGGCGTTGGCGAATGGCCCACTTCGTACCGTGATTTCTCAGCCGACAGTCATTGTAGAACGTGTTGTCGTGTGCCACAGGACACGTGTATAGCTAAGAATGCCAGGCCGCCGTCAACGGAGGCAATTCCAGCAGACAGACGACTTTACGAGGGGTATGGTGATCGGGCTGAGAAGGGCAGGTTGGTCGCTTCGTCAAATCGCAGCCGATACCCATAGGGATGTGTGGCGAAGATGGTTGGCGGAGGGACATGTGGCACGTGCGAGGGGTCCAGGCGCAGCCCGAGTGACGTCAGCACGCGAGGATCGGCGCATCCGCCGCCAAGCGGTGGCAGCCCCGCACGCCACGTCAACCGCCATTCTTCAGCATGTGCAAGACACCCCGGCTGTTCCAATATCGACCAGAACAATTTCCCGTCGATTGGTTGAAGGAGGCCTGCACTCCCGGCGTCCGCTCAGAAGACTACCATTGACTCCACAGCATAGACGTGCACGCCTGGCATGGTGCCGAGCTAGAGCGACTTGGATGAGGGAATGGCGGAACGTCGTGTTCTCTGATGAGTCACGCTTCTGTTCTGTCAGTGATAGTCACCGCAGACGAGTGTGGCGTCGGCGTGGAGAAAGGTCAAATCCGGCAGTAACTGTGGAGCGCCCTACCGCTAGACAACGCGGCATCATGGTTTGGGGCGCTATTGCGTATGATTCCACGTCACCTCTAGTGCGTATTCAAGGCACGTTAAATGCCCACCGCTACGTGCAGCATGTGCTGCGGCCGGTGGCACTCCCTACCTTCAGGGGCTGCCCAATGCTCTGTTTCAGCAGGATAATGCCCGCCCACACACTGCTCGCATCACCCAACAGGCTCTACGAGGTGTACAGATGCTTCCGTGGCCAGCGTACTCTCCGGATCTCTCACCAATCGAACACGTGTGGGATCTCATTGGACGCCGTTTGCAAACTCTGCCCCAGCCTCGTACGGACGACCAACTGTGGCAAATGGTTGACAGAGAATGGAGAACCATCCCTCAGGACACCATCCGCACTCTTATTGACTCTGTACCTCGACGTGTTTTTGCGTGCATCGCCGCTCGCGGTGGTCCTACATCCTACTGAGTCGATGCCGTGCGCATTGTGTAACCTGCATATCGGTTTGAAGTAAACATCAATTATTCGTCCGTGCCGTCTCTGTTTTTTCCCCAACTTTCATCCCTTTCGAACCACTCCTTCTTGGTGTTGCATTTGCTCTGTCAGTCAGTGTACACGGCACTAGCACTAAAACAAGAAAAAAGAATCCTCACAACCAAGCACTGAAAACACAGTGCACACAACTAAGCGTACCGCAGTGTGTAAGTACTAGGAAACGACTGGACGCACGAAGTTCTTAAAATTTATCAGTATATAAACTTCAAACTATTAGCCGAATTTCAAACAACACCTCTCTATGGTTGCCAAGGAAAACAATGGCCATTAATCAATCTAATAGAAGAACTAACCACAGGACACCAATATATAACAGAAGTGCACAGTCCATGTTAGAGCTTGGAAACAAAGATGACCGCATCGCTCGTAGTAGTCTGGATGCTAAGTGATAGCACGGCCGAATGGATCCCTTCCTGCGCTAGCGAGAGCGGCGCATCAAGTTGGCCGTGGTTATAGGTATGAGAATCTTAGCTTGCAAAGTACCTCCTAGTATGAAAACTTCCGTTTAGTTATATAGGATAGCTCGCCTCCCCACACGTTTCTCAATATCTTAACATGTTGAATAATATGTAATAGTCTACATTTTTCCTCTCATAATGAATATGGCATGAGTGAGCAATATGTTTTACTACTGGTTCATAAATTACTTTGTATTTTCAGACTTTCGTATACACAATGAAACGGAATTCAATATGTTAAAATATTGAGAAACGTGCGGGGACGCAGGATATTATAAATAACAAAACGAAAGTTTTCATGCCAGGAAGTACTCTGCAAGCTAAGATTCTCATACCTATCACCGCGGCCAGCTCACTAAATTCGGAAACCTACAAGCTGAAAAATAAACTTTGTCATTGGGAACAGGACCACAACGTCGCATACAATGACATTGTGTATTCAGTTTGGAATTAGGAGCTTTGAGTAGTTTGTATGCTGTGGAAGAAACACTAACATAATCTTATCAACCAATAAAAACAAAATCATGATGACATTTGAAGTTTATTGAATTGCAACTTAATACATTGAAAACACTACAAAGATTATAAATGACAACAGGAAAACAGATGAAACTGATCTTTCCATCAGAGAAAGGATAGGTACATGAAAGAAGACAATCAGTCTGTCAATCAATCATCAGCGATCTGCGTTTAGAGTTGTCGCAGAGGTGGTAGTTTCATTACAATGTTTAGTCTTCAAATTGCCTAGGTCTTCATCAGTTAATGAAGATTACAGTACCGTACTATGGTTTCAGCAAAAGTACAAGCATCAATAAAATACATATATCTTCAATATAGACGGTTATGCCCTTCACTGTTCACCCTACAATCCTCTGTGAATTAACTATGTCTCTTCAGAGCCTTCTTTTCGCAATTAGCTCTGTGGTTTTGTTTAGTTCTCGCAACTAACTCCGTGGTTTCGTGTAGTTCTACACCTCTGAGTTTTAAGTATTGGTGATTATTGATTTGTGAAGTACAAGTAATCAACCATCCTCTATAGGCCTATAACACTAATCAGAGAGAAAAAATAGAAGGAATCCGACACTTCGAAAAGTGAAGATATCGGCCAAAGGAAGGCAAGGGCCATGAAAATGAAAGACTCCCTATGATTCGCAACCTAGTACTGTCAGGGTCGAAAAGAACAAAAGCTGACCAAGGGAGGTCTGATAAAATAAGATGAAAGCGAGGAGTCTGACAAGTAACTGAAAGCAATGCAGTACTCAGCGAAGGGCCCCATGGTCACCAACCCACGCTCCCAAGTTTGGAGCCACTAGGCCACTTTTAGTCGCCTCTTATGACAGGCAGAGATACTGTGGGTGTTATTCTATCGCCCCCCCCCAAAGGTGAACCTGGCCTTAAAATCCCTGAGAACTCTGTCTAATCATTGCCCTGGTTTTACCACACCTCTCTTACCCTCCATAACCAAGTCCATTATTTCCCTAGGAATCATCTTCATCCATTAGTTCCTCCTGTGGGTGGGGCGATAGAACAACACCCACAATATCCCCTGTCTGTCATAATAGACGACTAAAAGGGGCCCTGAAATTGGGAGCGTGGGTTGGCGACCACGAGGCCCTTACCTGAGTCATTGCTTCCACTTACGTGGGCTAGGCTCATCACAGTCTATCCTAACCAACTTCCCTTGGTCAACTCTTGTTCTTTTCTAACTCTGATGGTATTACATATGAAGGTCTAGGGAGTATTTCATTTTCCTGCCCCTCGTGGCCCTTTCCTTTCTTTGACAGGTTCCTTCATTTTTTGAAGTGTCAGATCCCAGGACTCTCAGGGCCACTTGCCAGGCCACTCAATCTTTGCCCAGGGTTCACGAACTAATATGTGACTACAGAAACCCACACCATGAACCCATACAGTATATACAGATAATATTTACAACCACACAAGTCTTAAAATTCCTCAGCCTACATATGACAATGTGTAACCTAATCAATGAAGGACAAGCAGTAGGCCTATACAATAGGCTATACATATATAATGCTTACAACCACATAAGTCTTAAAACGAAATTACCTAGGCCAACATTTGGCATAGCAAATCCAATCGACCAATGAAGAAAATATATTGGTGCCAGCAAATAGGACAAGCAATCATACAGTCTATACAACTGCACAAGTCTTAAAACTACCTAAGCCTGCATACAGCTAACCTGATAATAAATTCTAGCAAAATTAACACTGTTTACAAACACAAAGTGGGATTTGAATATTTTTAAACCTTTTTGTCATGTTCAGCTGAATACTTTCTCTCAACCAAATGTTTACACTCTTTTAAATGAGAAATGGAAGAGCTGCCTGCAAAATTACATTTTCAAGACAATGTTTCCTACAAAAAGACTAGGCTGGCCTGGAAAATACACTTTTAAGGCTATCTTCTAATGCTTCTGTATGACCATATACTGTATGTCCAAAAATATATACAATGGGTCATGAACATGAAGCAGAAAATCTTTCATTTGTTCACTGGCATACTGCAAGTTAGCTGATGAACTGTTTTCTTTGAAATATGTAAATAAATGGCCTTCAGTCAAGTTAGGTGAATATAGATTTCCCTTGCACACATCACACTCATTATTTATACCTAAAACTTTCAAAATATATCCTACATATGTCACAGCTTGATTGTCCTCTTAAAAGTTCAGAGTGGGATTTACTGGTCTGACTTGAGACAGTAATTTATACCTTCACGATCAACAGAGCCAGTGCCACATATGTACTCCTGGATAGTCATCATCAGCACTTTTAAAAAACTGATATAAATTGCTAAGGAGAAAACAATTATCACTGTCGTCACAATTACCCATAGTCTTGAAGGGCAAAGCCATATTATTTCCAATACAAGTTTTTAAAGTTATTACAAACTAAAAACATGTAGGATTTGTGTTGGAAATGCCATGCTGTCATATGCAACATAATGCATTCTCTAAGGGCTCCTGATTGACAGCTTTCATATTAAGATACCTGAATCCTACTTTCTTCTACCTATTCCACAAAATCATAATAGATCTTATAGTAATCTGCCACCCATGAATGAAACTGAATGTGCATGTCTTATCTCTACCAGTTTTAAGGTCTCTTATTTTCCAGGTACCTATCTCTTTTAGAATAGTGTTCCAAAAGTCAACGTGTGGGGAATTTCCTGAAAGTGCACATCTATACATCTTACTTTCATGGTCATTCTGGTTACAACTGTTCAAAGAATCCAGAAAGTTGTCACTTGCTTCTACAAATTCTGCTATGTATATAGCTTCTGAGGGCAACACTTTGAGTAGCTACATATGTTTCAATTACAGCTGCCACAGAATGGCTTAACTGTGCAGCAGCAACTTTAACTTTAATTCACATAGCCATCCTGGAAGTTTAAATGTTTTTTCTCAGTTTGGGCAAAGACGACAGACTGGGCAAACTGGAGCAAATATTCATTTATAGGAAGGGGAGTTAGGGATTGGAATAACTTACCAAGGGAAATGTTCAATAAATTTCCAATTTCTTTTAAATCATTTCGGAAAAGGCTAGGAAAACAACAGATAGGGAATCTGCCATCTGGGCGACTGCCTTAAATGCAGATTAGTATTTAGTTATTGATTTAAATCTTTTCTCTTGGCCTATATTGAATATTTAATGTACTTAAATTTTACCACCCTGTGATCATTAACCTGAATCTTATTTTCAATTAACGCACTTCTGGTATTTTTCAGAAGGGGAACATGATACATGACAACAATTGGTTCACTATTCACAAGAAAATGGAATGGACTGGGTCTATCTAAATTACCTTGACAATGCTTTCTGACTTTTCAAGCCATGGTCACAAATTGTGCAAACAACTTTCAACCCTTACTTATAACAAGTACAACAAATAAGGCTACATTACATGCTGGTACTGAATTTTTGGTGAAATAATAGGCAATTACAGTATTTGTTTCCAAATTCTGTGAATACCTGTTAACATGAAAACTAATGCATGATTTGCTAGAACAGATGACCTTCCTAAAAGACCAAGATCTTCATACCCACATATACCTTGTTTATTAGCCTCATAATATAAACCCTTTCCTAGCGACATTTCATAAAGTAGGAGGGCACAGTATTTGTCAATATCAGACATTTTAGAACTTCTACTTTCAGCACTTCAACTATGGATGGATTCAGACCAGTGTCATAAGATATTTGAGATGGTAAAGAGTTCAAAGGCCTGACAGAGGGAAGCTTATCGATTAACCAAATATTGATATAAGCGAGGCCCACATTTATAAATTGAAAGTGCCATAACCTTATCCTCATTCCACCACATACCATATACAGCTTTGTTAGCATTCTGTAACTGAGCACTGATAAATGATTTACTGACAAAAAAAAATTATACTCACCAGTTTGTGTGTTTTCTCCAATCTCAACCTCTTCAACATCACGTAATACTGAAAGATCTAGATTACAAATCCTGTTTGTGAAATTACTGAAATTTAATTCAGGAATATATTTCTATTTTATGCCATACTATTACTCGACATAGGCATGTCTAAGTTACAGGGATTATAGGGGATAGTTTCCAGATGTTTAATATGAAGATAAAGGTGGAATTCAAGAGGACAGATTGGGGCAAATATTAATTTATAGCACAAGGAGTAAGGGATTGGTATAAATTATCTAGGGAAATGTTCAATAAATTTCCAAGTTTGTTGAAAATATTAAAGAGAAAGCTAGGTAAACAATTTATAGGTAATCTGCCACCTGGGCAACCACCCTAAATGCAGATCATTGATTGATTGATTGATTGATTGATTGATTGAACGACATTAAAATTTAATTGGTGCCTAGTGTGCCGGTAGTTAATAAGGTCCTTCTCAATAAAATGAACTTCACAAACATAAAAACTAGAACAATTTACACCATCACTCACACGACACACATGCTTCCACAGCTTCAGAGAATCCTTATGCTTATTCTTGATGTTGAGATTGCCAGTCATATCGACATAATAGCCACTTGTACATGCTGAAAACTTGCAGGAGTACTTTAACCTCAAGGTTTTACCTCTCTGAAATAAAGAACATGACGTTTATAAACAAAGTTTCAATACCGAAAACAAAGAAATGGAAGGAATGAAAAAGTACAATTTAATACACTATTTACAATTTTATTTCCATAACTTACCTTCGCTGTACTTAGCATCTTCGGGCAGAAAATAACAATGTTTATGTTCTGATTACATGTAGCTTACAATGAAATTGCACAACTACAGTACTCAAACTTACAGCAACACTTGGACATTAAGCGTAGCGTATCTGAAAACTTTAACCGGTTCCTTCTTCGTCACAACTTCTTGTCATAACCACACAGAATTAAACAGTAATAAACAGTACAGAACTGAATCTCCATTTTCCATTTTACGAGCATAGGCCACGAGCACGAGGCAAGCCAGCCAATCAAGACGCGACTCTACACCCTGCAGCGCTTCCAAGTGGTCTGGACCTGAAATACGGCCTGTTGTACTTTTGTCCTATCTCACCTTCACCCCCATGGAACTAACCAAGATGAAGTAGCAGCAGAAGAGGTAGAAGCACCGCCATCTCAATCCTATACACTGCCTTCTCTATGCTATGCGGTTAACATGCTTTTCAGCGTGAGCTCTTAGTGTCACGAACCTCTGCTAGGGGCGCCAGCGAACGCACCCAACTTATTCCACGTTATTGTGTTCCAGTGCTAGAGATGGACACTATCGACTGAAAACCACTATCGACTAATCTAGCGATAGTCCCTTCGAACTATCGACTAAATAGTCGAATGTTTTCAGTCGAACGAAAGTATTCATTACTTCCTGACTAGAAGACTGAATAGTCGAATGATTTCAGTCGAATACAAGTATTCATATAACCAAGTAGTCAATCGTTCCATGGAAAACATTCGTATGTTTCCAGTCGAAACTCTGTATCAAAAGAGGTGTAACGTACTTTTACGAATTCGACTTATTTTAACGCAATCTACCAATAATTAGAAATCACCTGTACAGACAAGCATTAGAACAAAATTAATGGTACATTGAGTGACTTAGAAAATTTATTCAAAGGGACCCACCTTCGCAGCTGAGAAGTCCACTCCACTCCACATTACGAATAAGAAGCTGCCCCACTCGTAGATCTCGGGTTCGTATTCCATTCGCTGGCAACGGATACCGTAACTTTAATAGTAGAGGGTCTAGAAGAAAGCTGGACCAGAGTTTCGATAGAAGAATTCTGGACCAGCGGCAGCCACTGCGCATGCCCCCCGTGCGCTTCACTCCCTGAAGGGGCCTCTCACTTGGCAAGGCACGTGCGGGGGGCGCCCTCTCGCTGTCAAGGCTACACACAAGTGTGGAATGTCGCTCCTTGCGGTGGCTTACTACTGCTATGCTTAGGGTGGGTGGGCGTGATAGGTGACATCACTTGTTTTGGTGCGTAATTGAGTATCGTTTTACTGAAAGGTATTGTAAGAGCAAAACAAGTTCACTATTAACCTCACTCTTCTAGTAGAGATTTAAAAAAAAAAGATCATCTATTGAGTGTAATAAAACTGCTTAGCTCAATTATCAAAAAAAAAAAAAAAATTCTACCCTACTTGCCTATGTGATTACCTCTTGAATTGTTTATGTTGGTGACAGGAAAGACATATTGACAAAAAAATCATCATGTTAGATATGGTACTAAATTTATATATTTTTTTTTTTGCAGAGTTCTTTTTACTTGTTAGGGTGCATGTAGGATATGTTAACTACACTTACCCAGAGGTCTTTATGTAAGAGGTAAATATTTCTTGAAAGGCAAGGTTCTGTGAGTAGATTTGCTTCTAAAAGTTATTTGCTGGAGTTCCTCTCACTGCTCAAGGTGAGACAGCTACATGTTAAATAATTGCAGCAACTGGATTTGCTTGACAAGGTTACTTGCGGGCGAAAGGTGAACAGGATATGAGATTTTTTTTGTAAAAAAGAATCGCTCCTCTCCTCCAGCTTTGGTGTGTTGAAGGTTAGCGAGTAACAACTCTAACCAACTGGTTGGAGATGAGTGAAGGTCAACACAAAAGTGCTTAGTTTAATTAAATAATAAAAATATTTTTCATGACTACTTACCTTTAATTATGTTTTCAACAGGATGCACATCTAGCTGTAATTCTTGACGATAGATACACGCATTGTTTACTAACCTTACATCAATAAATGTCATCTATGAAATATCATTGTACTAGGTAAAAAACAAATTTAAAAAAAAAAAAAACTCGGATAAAGTCTGAAATCAGAGGTTGATTAAGACATTCCGTTGTTACGAACGCGATAGTATGAATTTTTACATACGGAATAAAACAAAAACATCTCGCCATTTTTGTTGGATACGTCGGCAACTGTGTATACTCATCGAGGTCAAACAGCTCATACATGAGAGTGTCATGTCTGTGATTTCTTATTATCTTTGTCCAAGATGGCTAACACAAAAAAAATGCATTATGATCTCTGAACTAATAAATTAGTTAGGCAAACACATGATGTGCTATCTCATCAAAAATTATATCGAATATATATGTTTAGCACGGAAGATGAAATAATAAATCGTCTAATGAATCGGTTAGGGGCGAGTGAATTCACCGCAAAGAACAACAGCAAAGAACTTCAGTGAACAAAGACATCAAACACGACAGTGTTTTAACAAAACAAAAGAACGTGCTGCCACGTAGCTGAAATATTGGTTGAAAAACTGTAAAGCATGGTTTCTTTTTAAATAAAATATTACGAATTATTTCTTAATCAACCTCTGAATTGAGACAGTGTGTGAGTGAAAGCTATAATTTGTCACACCTACACAGGTTGGTGATTTGAGGATAGAAAAAATAAAATCTGGTAAAGGATTCAAGGTTATAGCATTTGGATGGTGTAAAAACAAAAAAATATGTGTATGCATATATAGGTTAGGATGAATTATTCAAGCAACTCGAATAATAAGTGGAACATCACACTGTTTTATTTACCTGTTAGTTCAAAATACATGATTAAATTCTTTCTTACATGCTTCACAGTCTTTAATCATTGGATTCGCTCCGTCAAAACCATCAACCTCGTCGTGTCCTCTGTAGCAATAATGTCTGACACACGGGCTGCAAACTGCTATTTCCAGTTTTGCTTTTACATAGTAGGGTAGTTTCTCCCATGCTTCATCTAAATCTTTAGCGGCATATGTTGAGAGAAACCCAGATGGTAAATAGCTAATTAGATGTTGTGGCATTCGAAGTAAACTGCCATGTGTATAGTATGATGTAATAGCCTCACTTACTAATGAGAAATATATTGTACGTAAAGGATCAGGTTTAATACTTGGTGTACAAAGTTCACATTTACACTGGATGTTACGGTTTCTCTTCTCACCAAACTCATTCTTTACTTGTCGCTCCATGACTGATGACACGCACACACTGTTGTCAACAAAGACATTACCTTAATATTTATTCACACACTTTTTTAAATAGTGTGCTACAGTTTACGTTACGTCACACTGACATGGCGTATACTCCAGTTAGCTTTAAAGTACACTTCTCTTAGCAGTTGCCTAGTGTGAAAATAGCGAACTAGAGAGAATAATTTTATGATTGCCAACGAGGAGGATCGAACTTGTACTCATCTAGATGTGAGCGAATTCACTTGCTTTATATAAAAAATTTAATGCTAGGTGTAAGATATTTTTTTTTGCTAGGGGCTTTACGTCGCACCGACACAGATAGGTCTTATGGTGACGATGGGATAGGAAAGGGCTAGGAGTTGGAAGGAAGCGGCCGTGGCCTTAATTAAGGTACAGCCCCAGCATTTGCCTGGTGTGAAAATGGGAAACCACGGAAAACCATCTTCAGGGCTGCCGATAGTGGGATTCGAACCTACTATCTCCCGGATGCAAGCCCACAGCCGCGTGCCTCTACGCGCACGGCCAACTCGCCCGGTAGGTGTAAGATAATCTCACATTATATTACCAGACGCAACTTTATTGTGTGTAAAATTATTATTTTGTAGACATATGTTTGAACATTCCTTTGTAGTGTATATCTATCCCGGATGTTTTCTGCAAGCAGCTTTCGCATAAACCGGTTAACGCCTTACTTCTTTCGCGGTCATTGCTGGTCATGGTTGTGCTTTGACCACGGTTTCATCAAGGCTACAAAAAAAGAGGATGCGTGATCTCAAGTCCGGTTCGCTACGCAGCTTACTAGCAGATGTTGTACCCTGGCAGGTTTTTTGAAACTAGTTGTTTTTTTTTTTCAAATTACATATCACCGTTAGAACAGGTATATATACTGCGATCGCTTGCTGTAGGTACGTTACAGTTTCAAACTGCCTTCGAAATGCCGTCCGTCCAAGAAACTCTCTTTGAAAAGCTTCTCGCGTTGAGGGAAATAGTTAGACTAATGGAAATGAGTGAGATAAATAATATAGTAGAAGTTCAAGGCTCATTTGAAAGAGCGATTGTTAACAGAATTCGGCATATGACTAACGAAGAGTTTCGGCTTCTCGTTAGGCTGCATACACGTATTTTGTTACGGCGCGAAAGCCCGAACTTCAATATATTATTTATCCACAAATTTAGTTTTTTTTCGTGCAACGCGATGTTAGCAGAACTAAGAGAGCTAATGGATGATCACGGAAGTGATGGCGATATTTTTGGTGAGTTTTAACTTTTTTCTAAATTTCAAGACTTCGTCTATTGTCGGATTGCGAAAGATTTTAATCTTACATTAACTTTTTCTTTCTATATAGGAGAAGATTAAGAAGTGAGCCTAGAGGAGGAGAATTTAATTTATTTGAACTGTTATAGGTGAGTGCAAAAATATATTTTATTTATCTTGCTTTCTTTTCTGCTCTTAGGAAGATAAACTAATTAAATATAATTTTTTTTTACGTCGCACTAACACAGATACGTAAAGGAGTAGGAAAAAGGATGGAATTTAATATTTAAAAAATTACAAGAGGTTAATCTTTAGTTAAATTTTGTTTATTATAATTTATTAAGATACATGATTTACACAAAATGTTTCGAATTAATTATGCAGAGTTGAGGTAGAAATATCTTCTTGCTTGAGGTAATGTCCAACGTTGTCATCAACAAAACAAACAGCACAGTTTCTTGAGCAAGGGAAGTCTGCAACAATAGAGAGAGGACACTATAAGATGGTAAATCTATCAGACATTAGAGTAAAAAATTAAAAATATATTATACTAGCGTACTTACTATTGAATTTTTTTTTTTTAGAATACATATTCCTTCGGAATCCATGAATTATGCGTGGCGTCGAATCCTAGCCACGATACGAAAACTTTGTCGTTCCTTCTTTTTAAAATTTTATCAATGAGGTATATTTTAGGATGTTTTGTCTTCTGCAGTTCTTGTTCATAGAACGCCCCAAATATTGGTTTATTTTGATAGTCGTGAAGCAAGTAAGTTCTCGGTGATGTTTCTTTTACTTTTCTTACAGTAAATAATTCATTACTCCAATTAGGAGTATAGCCCTTTGTAAAATATCGCTTAATTTTACTTATTCGTACTGTGTCACCTACTTTAAATTTTGGTGGATAAGGTGACTTCTTTTTCTTCATTTCCCGTAATTTGTACACAGTAGCAAGTTGTTGTAGATTGTTTGTGACGTCTATAGGTTTCATACCAATCGTACGATGTTTTCGATTATTATATTCATCTAATAGTTTTGGTAGCATGCGAAGCCAGTGGTATGATCCGCACGCCGAGAATTTCCTCCACATCCACTGCTTCAGTGTTCGATTGAAGCGTTCAACTACGCTTGCCTTCAAGCTGCTCCCTGTCGAATAGTGCTTAATTTTTCTTATTGTAATCCACTGTTGAAAAATCTTATTATAAAATTCTTTTCCCCTGTCAGTTTGCAGATGTTTTGGATAGCGTTTACATTTTGAATAGATGCGTTCCATATTCTCCACTACTTCGTTTCCTGTTTTTGTTTTAAGTGGAACTGCCCAGGCATACTTTGAATAAACATCAATAACAGTTAACATGTATTTATATCCACTATTAACTTTCGAAAACAGAGACATATCAACAAGATCCGCTTGATGTAAATCATCTCTCCCCCGGCTAATAACGCTCCGTCTTTCAAAATTCTTTCGCACTGGAGCGTGGAGTTCTTTCGCTATTTCTTCTCTGATATTGTTCATAAAGTATAGGTAAAAGAATTCGTTCTGTGTCGTCTATTCGTTTCTTGAATCGCAGTCGATCTATAGCCAGTTGTTGCCAGTTGCTTCTTCTGTCTTCACATCCAATTTCATAGATTACTGAAATATCCTTTGAGAATCTAACCGCTTTAAATATATTTGCGAACGGAAGTTCGTCCCACCGCGCAGTGTTCATTTATTCGATGTACCTCGACTTTCGAAGTTCTTCTTCGATTGACAAGATTTCGTTTTCGTGTGACGAATGACCAGCACTTCTAGATGCTATTAACTTTTTCAATCTCTCCACTAGACTGTTTGGATCATTCCAGTGAACTAATTCGATCTTCTTTCTTTGTTCATTTTTCCACTTGGCTACTTTTGATCCTCTTCCTGTACGTTTGTATTTGTGTACACTTACAAATTTTGGTGTGCTCCTTCCTTTTTTCACTTTTGCATCTTCTACTAATGGCTTGATAATTTTTTGAAATTTGAGCGATTTCGTGCCTCTCATTGGCTTGCCTGCGTCATACTGTTTCCTGTGCACGTTAGTGTAATTTAATATATGACTGTAAGCTGACAGATCCTTATCATCATACAACTGTGCGTCCGGATCTTTCTGAAATATTAATTCAAGGAGACCTTCAGTTAAAGGATAGTTAAAATTGTCAATTATAAGATTGTTATCGCGAAACAGTACTTTTTTTCTCCCTAAATAGTGTTCTCCATGAACTACTCGAACCCCGAATATTCTATCAACTTTGTGTCTCAATTGTGGGTTAAGATAATTCTGCAGGAGAGTTGTAACCTTTCTGTCCAGAGTTTCTTCTTCTTCTTCTTCCGATTCTTCTTCTGCCTCATCACTTATATAACTATTTAATTTTCGATTTTTCTTTGCAATTAATCCATTCGAGTTAACTGTAAGCTGCTGTAGTTTATTTAATGGTGCAGTTATTGGTTTAAATGTTTCTTCTAACTTTAGTTGGTTTAAAGCCATATCTGCTTTAAGAGAGTTATATTTTTTTTTTACATCTTTTCTTAATTTTGCTAGTCTATCCTTTACACGACTTTTTTCCACTATGTTCGCCTGCATTTTTTAAACTGAAGCGTAACGTCTATTGTTTTACTCATATAGAGTATATTCAAAGAGTATATGGAGCGGAAGATCGTTAGTATTCCATTGTTCTGGGTCTTTTAGGCGGAATTGAATTTCATCACCTTCCTTTACAGCAATTGGTGTACCTACTTCTAATTCGATTGGATTGTTCACGTGATTAATCATCGCATATACCAGAGAACCACGTGTACTTGTTAACGGTGTAAGTGTACCTGTGTAGGGAAGCTTATACATAAGACGACAGTTTTGTAGCATATATATTGGTGACTGATTTGACGGTAGACTGTTAATTTGAAAAAGAGCTTTTCTTGGTTTTTTGTGCAGTTCCTTTTTCATCACTTCAAACTCTTCTTTTGCAGTTGCAAACGTTTCTAAATACTGTTTGTTAACAACATCTTGCTCGTGGATAGGTGAATCAACATTTGTAATTCGTTTGTTCTTCATATTTAATTCTCCGTTAGATTCTACTGGTAGAGAATTTTTCTGAAGTTTAGATACGACAAGTTTTAACTCGTCAACTTCTCTCCGTGCAGCTGCATACTGTTCTACAAAGACTTTATTTGCAACATCTTTCTCATTTAACGGATTATGTACGTTAGTAATTCGCTTATTTTCCATACTCAAAGTACCACCCCCATCAACGTTTAGTTTCTGTTGATTGCTTATTTCATTCTTCAGTTTTTCGAGTTCTTCACGCGCTGCTGAATGTTTTTCCAGGTATGCTTTATTAATCGCATCCGTCGAATGAATAGGTTTGCCGATGTTTGTTACTCGTTTATTTTGCATATCTATCGATCCATCGTCATTCACTTGTAGTAGTCTACCTTTTGTATGCTTTTCTAAAAATAAAAGCGAAATTGCATCTTGTTCCTCTTCAGGATCTGCCACACCCGATATTCTCTTGTTGTTCATGTTGAGGATATTGTCAGTTACAGGAAGGTGATCATCCACAATATCACGTAAAAGAGAATCAACATATTCTATGCGTGCAGAAACGTCGTTAACTCGTTTCTCTAAATTTCTCTGCACATGGTTAGTGTGCGTACGCATTGTGTCAAGCGAAACTGCTTCGTTTCCATTCATCGCTGGAGCTATTCCTTTCAGCCTTTTGTTCTTAAAATCAACTGCATCCTCTTCTAGTTCACATATGTCATGTATTTCATTTTTAAGATCTAAAATGTCACGTTGTATTTCTTCTTTATTAATACTGTCCTTAACGGTTTTTAACACATAATTTTTATTACAAGCATCCTCCATGTTTATAGGATTGCCGACGTTCTTTAAACGTTTACCATGAATACTTAAGTTTCCGTCAGATGTTGATGTTACGTAATTTGTATTAACCATCATTTTTTCATCTACATATGATTTAGTAGCAATATCATGACGTGATGATGGTCGCGTTACATACACGTTACTGGTTCTGTTGTTTGATGCCATCGTGATGTTCTTTCTCTACTCAACAATTCGAAAATGAGTTCGTTAATGTATACACTCTCGTATTTATATCACATAAAATATATCGAATCCATTTCGATATCGACCTTTGCTTATTTCGCTATCCTTATCGATAACGAGAAAGCTGAATTTCGACTGTGACCAACAACGATAACATAAATCAGTGAACTGGTTGTAACTCATATCGGTGTTCACGTGATCGTCGTAGACATGTCGAAGATTTCTTGCATCTTGTTTAAACAGAATAATGAAATTAGCGTTGTCTCTAATAAGTTGTTTGGGAATGCAGGAATAGGTCTGACATAAGTAAAAAACATCCACGATATGGTGCCGGCCTCTACTAAAGTAGTCTTTCATGTGCTGCTGTTTGTCGCTTGCTACATCGTCAAAAATAAACACGGAATTTCTTTGAGCTTTTTCTGGCGGTATTACTTGCTCACGATCAGAGTAAAACTCGCATTTTATTTCTTTAATAGATTTTAAAAGCTTCTCTAGCTCAATATATTTCTTCTGCGACAATGATTTTGAGTAAACATACACATTCTCAAAACGTAACCCGTTCGGTTGCAATAACAAATTAATCATTACATTAGTCTTCCCTGCATTCGATGGTCCGCATATGAGACAGCGTATTGTGTCCGGCAACAGTTTACTATGTTTATTTTTCTTTCCTACTGAACGTTTTGTGTCGTTCAGATTTGCAACAGGTAAAGATATCGATTGTTTTATTGTCTTCACCATCACTTTCTTTTGATGTTGATAATTTTCAACGATCGAGTGCACAGTGGATTTCTTTTTTCTCAAAGTTATTGTTGATTACTAAATAAACACGAACTTTTTTTTACCTTCTCTTTTTACTTATCTAGTTCCAAAATGGTTCGTGCATCACACTACACGTAGTATTAAGAAGTGCTGGAAGAGCTGTCCTGTTATAGTGATCTAATACTATGTTGCCAACTTCACAACCTCTCATATACCGACAAGAAGGCGACCATTTTCTATGTTCTGTTAACGGGTCATCATCTTTATCCCACGAAAATAATTCGATTCCGCAAAAAATACATTTAACTGCGTCTAGGTATCCCGTGAAGTAAAATCCAGCTTTAGCTAAACTTAAGGGGTCTATCCACGGTACACGCCATCTAGCGAAAGTCCTTATCCGATCTACCTCAGATTTTAAATTTAACGGACGAGGAATGTACGCCATGTCGCTGTAAAATGAGGAGAGCAGAAAAATATCTCTCTTATATATATATATCTTTCTACCTTTCAGAGAAAAAAAAAAAACTTACATACATTTTTAGTACTCAACAGTTGCACATCGTGTAAAAATGTAATTCGTATATAACATCACACTTGATAGCAGGAGCTCTTATTTGAGTATGCTGCGTCGAAGACGCAACGTTGTAGCAGCTCCATGTAAACGAGTAGGGAAAGGAGGAATAATAGGCAAAGTTCTTAATAAAGCTATAGATAATTTACCAGTAGAATTGCACATACCAGGTTATGAATTCTGTGGACCTGGGACAAAGTTAGAAAAACGACTTAAGCGTGGTGATCAAGGAATAAATCCATTAGATAAGGCATGTAAAGAACACGATATCGCTTACGCTACATACAAAGACCAGAACAGAAGGAAAGAAGCAGATGAAATCTTAGCCTCTAAGGCTTGGTCTCGTGTAAACTCTCAGGACGCATCATTAGGAGAAAGAGCAGCTGCACTAGCAGTTACGGGAATTATGAAAGCGAAAACTAAAGTAGGTGGTGGTAGACGAAGAAGAAAATCAAAACATCGAAGAGAACGAGTAAAACCAAAAAAAAGACAACATGCTGTAAAAAAAAAAAAGAAAGGTGGTTTTCTTCCACTCCTTCCGATATTTGCAGCCTTGTCGGGCTTGGGCGGTCTAGCAAGTGGAGCTGCGGGCATAGCATCGGCTGTAAACAAGGCGAAAGCCGCACAGGAAGAATTAAAAGAAATGAAGCGCCACAATCGAATGCTAGAAGCGATGCGTGGGAAAGGGCTTTCTACTCGAAACAAAGGAAAGGGCATTTACTTAAATCCTCCAGCATACAAAAGATAATGGAAGGTCTGCCGAATAGAGCATTAACTAACATAGCTCTGTATCGTTACGCATATCGTTTAAAAATTCCCTACTTCAGAGGTGTGTTTATGCGAGATACGTTACCGAAAATTTCTCGTAAAAATGAGAGTTGTATTTTGAATTTAGATCCGATAAGTAAATCTGGTTCGCACTGGGTTGCGTTCAGTAAACGAGGTGCGTATGTCTACTACTTCGATAGTTTTGGTAATTTACGTCCCCCTAAAGAGGTATTAGAATATTTAAGAAACTGTTACATTCGATATAATTTTCATTCTTATCAAACTTTTAATTCATCAATTTGTGGTCATCTGTGTTTACTATTTTTATATTGTATAAATAAAGCAAGACCTTAGTATTTGTGTTCAGTGTGCACGATGCCGTATGAAAGACGGATTACACTCGAGGGTAGAGGCTCGAAGATTGATGTAGTATTAGAAACTCCGATTTATTTGAATAGAGCCTCTTTCTATGAAATAGGTCTTGCCGCACTATTTACATCTAATAGTATTCGTAATGTCACTAGTAAAAATAATAAGTTTGCTATATATTTGAATGGTAAAAAAATTCTTTTGAGTGTAGCAGAAGGCATTTATGAATTCGAAGATCTTGTTGCAAAAATAGAAAGTTTGCTAACTATTAAAAATGTGAAACTATTTCTGCGGGAGTACACTCCAAAACTTAGTTTTTTTATCTCAACTATTAACAACAAACCTACTATGCATTCTCCGTTTGACATTGATTTCAATGTACCGAACAGTGTTGGCACTAGCTTAGGTTATCTGTTAAATGTATATGAGAAATATGCTAACCATGAATCACAGCTGAATGAAATAGGTAACGTAATCGTTAATAGCACAAATAACCAGATTGGTATTAAAATGAAGGGAGACAAAACAACTGTACTCACATTACCGGAAGGTAGTTACACTTTTTTGGAAATAGGAGCTCTAGTTCAAGAAGCAATAATTAACAACTTTCCTATTCTCGAAGAGGAGAATGACCCTCTAGATGGAGATAGTAAACTTATTACTATTACTTACGAAAAGACCTATCTTCGCTGTAAAATGTCCTCCAACCTAGACGTAGACTTTGATGTTTCCGATTCAATTGCTGATTTGTTAGGATTTTCACGCCGAAAATATGATGCTAATAAATTACATATTTCAGGAGAGATTATTAAAATTAATAACGTGAACTCGATTCGTGTATGTTGTAATCTCGTGTTAGGTTCCGGTTCCTACCTCAACGGTAAACAAACACATTCGTTATACAATTTTAAACCGCTTGTTCCAGCAGGCTATCCTATCGTAGTTCAACCGTCAACTATAAGCTTCTTACCGGTAAACACTAGTGTTATTCAACATATATCTGTCGTACTCGAGGATCAGTTCGAAAACCCAATCGACTTACAAAATGAGGATGTAACAGTAGAGTTAATTATTCGTCCAGTAAAAATACAGTAATCATATATAACATAAAGCGTACACTTATGTACTTTCATTCAAGTAAGGAACAGTTGATCATCAACATCATGGTAGTAATTTACAACAACCAGTCAAAAAACCGAGGATTAAAAGAGGCAGCAGCTAGAGTAGTAAAATATAGAGTAAAGCTAAAAAAACAATCTCATCGTGTACGCGACAAGAAAAAATTAACCTCAAACAATAAAGACTTTTTACAATCGCTAGGCTACCGACTACTATAAGTTCTATTTCTCCTACAGAAACTACTTTACTCTCTTTTCGTGTGCGTAATCAAGGTAACATTACTCTCTTTTTGTGTGAAATCACTTTACAATGCTACCGACTGCCCCCTAGGATAAAGCATATAAATTCTAATTCTCTACGAAAAACTACTTTAGTCTCTTTTTGTGTACAATCACGCTAACATCAAGGAGAAATATGTTCAACGTAACGGACAAAGTTATATTTGACAACAGAGTTGCTAGGCGGGAAGTAAGGAGCTATCATCCATATGCTGGCACGAAATATGAAAACAACGATGAAATTCGAGTTCCTGTACACAACCAAGAACATATATTTTTACCCTCTGAAGCTGATGTTCACATCGAAGGTGAAATAGTTAGATCAAGCGCAGATAATACACCTTCAGCTACAGCCGTTCCCGATCAAAACTTTGCAGCAAATCTCTTCGATGAAATGCGTATTGAATTGAATGGGAAAGAGATTGAAAGAACACGACGTGTAGGCACGACTAGTGCTATAAAAACTTTCGCCTCTTATTCTAAAAATGAAATGTTAGCGCTGCAAAATGCTGGCTATTTTCTATCAATTTCTACACCACCAAACGAAGCTAATATTATCCACGCGACTACAAAGCTGTTCCATGCAATTATCCCACTGAGTCTTCTTTGCGGATTATTTGAAGACTACAGGAAACCATTCATAAACTGTAAACTTGAATTTATCTTTATTCGTTCTAGAGATGACAAATGTGCACTGTTTTCAGCCAACGCGGAAGATACAGCTAAAGTCAAAGTACGAAAAATGTATATAAAGCTACCAACTCTAATACTGTCCGACGAGGAAGAAGTTAAACGCATAAAGTTAATCCAAAAAAATCCTTCTATTCCTGTAGCATTTCGATCGTGGAGTTATCACGAGTTACCTACTATTCCAAATTCAACGAAAATTAATTGGACTGTTATGACTACGTCACAAATAGAAAAACCGAGAGTTTTTATGCTTGCTTTCCAAACCGATCGTAAGAAAATTAATATTTCTTCTTCTCTGTTCGATCACTGTAATATTCGATCCGTTGGTGTATTCTTAAATTCAAACTTTTATCCCTATGAAAAGGCTGTAGCTAATTTTAACAATGGCGACTACAGTGAATTGTATGATATGTTCATCAAGTTTCGTAATGCGTACTATCAGCTTGATGATAATCGTTCCGAACCGAACATATCACGAAGTGAATTTCACTCGCATTGTCCTATTGTTGTTGTTAATTGCATGGAACAGGTTGAATCGATAAAATCTTCCTCTGTAGATGTTCGCGTTGAAATTGAAACAAACGAACCTATTCCAGCCAACACTACTCTGCATTGCATTATTATTCACGATCGCATAATAAATTATAAACCACTAACGAATGAAGTATTTTTCTTCCAATAATCTTGCGCGAGTTTTTCTTCCTTTTTTTTTTCTTTCTAATAGTGTATATAAACGAGAGAGTGAAGATTCTCTGCTTCAGTTCTTCGATATCAAGCACACCATGAGTGCAAAACCCAGAGGAGTGATAGTTGACATTCAGAGGTTACCTACTGGAGGTTACGAGATAGCCTGTTGTAATATAGATTCGTCTACAAATGTGTTATCTACTGCTCTATTAGGTATGAGTGTACCTAATTTAGATTTCACGCTTACGTCGTTTTTCAATCTTCTCAGTGAACAACAATACCAATATCTGGTTGTGTGCAACTGTGTTAATGAGTTACGTCTATTAGCACTGCAAGAGTATCCTCGTACATGCATAATTGACTTGAACACTATAGAAGGTGTACCTGATTTAAGAACAATGCGTAACGAGTGTTTCCCTGTTGAGTGTCCGCGCCATTTACCACATGTTGCAAGACATTCAGGCAGCTGTGCTATGTTCAACGTCCACGCAGTTCATAGTTGGCTAAAATCGTCAGATGGTGTGATGAGAATAGTGTGTTCAGTGATAAACAAATTTAAGAAAGAAGGTGTGAGCAGATTCAATAAATTTGAGTGGACTTTCTTCCCTGAAAACATATTATCTATTTACGAACAACATCAGTTAAGTGCGCTCTGGCAGTATCTACCAGATCATCTGAAGGCGAACTTACACCAGGCTTGTCAGGATTCAGGAGCTAACAACAACGACATCGTGCGAGCTTGATATCGGCTACTAATACATCAATTATTAAGGTGAAAAAAAAAAGATATAATACCATCCTTTTTCCTTGCTTGTTTTTTCGGTTTTATTCTGCTTCTAACTAATTTATTTATTTTTTCTCCTCTGCAGGTGTCTCCTCATAGTGGGATCAACAACAACAACAACAACAACGTCTGAGCTTGATATTAGATACTATTTCATCAATTATTAAGGTAAAGAAAAAAAAATAGTTTCCTTTTTTTTCTTTCTTGCTTGCTTTTTCTGTTTTATGCTGCTATCAACTAATTGTTCTTTCTTTTTTTCTCCTCTGCAGGACTCTCCTCCGGTAGCGGTCGAAGATTCAGTCTCTGCAGATCTCTCCTCGTGGTTGCAGTTACAAATTCAATCAGAAGTTTATATTTTGAAAAACCTCTGTAGTTTCCTATTCAATAAACTTGATTGTAAAAAAGAAATATGTTCTCTTTTTTTTTCATTCTCCTACTCCTACTTTAGTTAAGAGTACAAGGAATAAAAGGAGAGGCTGCGCAGGATAGTTTGAAAGAAAATCAACTTTTTGATCATCTAGTGTAGAGTTTTTTATTTTTTTCGAGAAAGAAAAAAGATTAAATAAAGGTTTACAATGCACTTTAATATATAAATGATAGAAAATTAACTTACAGTTCAATACTAGTTAGTACAATAGTATACAATGTACTTAAACAGCGAGTGTAATTGTATAAGATTCCTTTTTTTTTTTTTCATAATTAAATAATTATAATAATAGTATGCAATGTACTTTAAAAGTATAAATACAGTACAATACATTGAATAAAAGAAACAGCGAGTGAAATGTTTATCTAGTTTGAAATTCTATAAGCTTACATTTTTTTTCATTAATTACAGAATGAAACAAAAGTTTCTCTAAAATAAAAATGATTAAAGTAATCATAGGAGCTTCTCCTCTTATTACTTAATATTCACCTTCAGAGAAAATTACATTATTTTACATACAGAGGGGTAAACTGATGACAAAGTGGAGGAGGTGTTCACAAAAAAAGCAAACCTACTTTGCAAGATAGCTATACATTAGTTATACTTCTTTTCTCTGCAAGACTGTAATGTCCAAATGGTAATGTATTAATTTTGTTATCTGTGATGTACCTTTTGTCATCATTAGCTGTGAGTGCTAGTTTGTATTGACGAACCGTGAACACAGAATGAGAATTGGAAGTAATGCACACTTGTAGTTTGGTCACTTGTTCACCTTCATACAGACAACGTCTATACTGATCAATTGTAAGGTGATCGACAACATTTTTTTTGACACCCTTAGCTTTACATGTAGGTTTCTCTTTTTCACACAACTTAATAGCATACATCTTTGGTCTCAAACCTACAAATTCTTCAACAATACTTCCACCGTTTTCATCCTTCATCAAACCTATTTCACCTGAATTTTTTCTTTCAATTTGGAAAGGATTATTTTCATCATAATTTCCTGTATCAAACAAAACTGAATTTTCCTTCATAAACTCATAGATATCAAATGAAAAATTGTATATTAAACTGTCGGTGTCAGTGTAGAGTAGTTGTGAGTTTGATTCTGTGTTTCTCAAAATAACGTTGTAGTGAAAATCGTTCATTTTCATTTTTGACAAATCTAAAATTGTAGCACCGAGGTAAACCGGTTGATTGTGATGAATTTGAAGTTTCTTCATTTCGATAACCATACACTGTTCGTCTACTATAATACGACGTTTGAAGTTTGCTCTTGAGATCAACGTACCAGCACCATAACGTCCCTTCCACTGTGTGACCCATCTGACGTCGCGCAGCTTCCTTACGTTCATTAATGAACGCCCAAAAATTGCGTTATTCATTAATTTATAGAAACTTTTCTCGAACTCATTTTTTGCTAACTTTCGTTTCTCTGTGTTCAAATCAATGTAGCATTTTAACCATGCGCTCTGATTAAACTGAATCGCTCTGTAAATGTGAGCTACTTTCATACCTAACTCTACACACTGTTTTAATAGCCTATAATGAAGAACATACCGTTCCTTGTTGTAAAGAGTGCTCATTAGTTTCGTAGATTTTTCAGGACACAATGGATAATCGGCATGTTTATCATGAAGTTCTAGCGGGTAGATTAAATCAACTTCTACCATAAACCCAACATCTGCTTCATCTCCTACATTCATAATGTCTAAATTCTCAACGTTTTCGACCCATTGAAAGCCGCCCGTTGGAAGAAACTGTTGCATAGCGAATCCATACAAATTGTTCACGTCAAAGTACATTATGTATGATTCCGGTTTGGACTCATCGTATGTTAACATGTACTTGTTATTTGCTACTGCATGCCGCGTAACGCATTGCACATTACCACCGCGTATGGAGCGTTCGAAAAACTGCAGCATGTCGATATCCTGAAGTAATTCTAGCTGGACAGCTGTTATTTTCTTCATAGCACTGCATGCCATAGACGGTACCGTGTAGAAATGAGCGGCATCAATACCATATGTCTCTTTTCCACTCAATCTAAAGTTTTCAAATACATCGGCCAAGAGTAAAGTATCGATTTTCAAGTAAAGATCAGAATATTCACCCAACGATTTACAGTTAAACTTATTCCAAATAAGCTGAGCAAACGCGTAGTTTTCTTCCGAAACAGTTTCACCCTTTAAAGAGCTAAAGAATGAACTCCTTGACGGTAAACTAGTGTCGTCTAACACCTCCATACTAGTAACATATTCGTATGGAAATATCCCTTTCCGAGAAGCGAGTTTAAACTGTAAATCATCGGTGAAATACCGTCTCGTTACAAGCTTTGACTCGTCACTAAGTAATAGCGACATTTTGTCCAGCGAAAAAGGAATAAAGTTGTAAGTGTCTATAAATCTTAGTTCAACACACTGTCTTTGGTTATAACGTATAAAGTTTGAAAATCCTTTGTATCGTTCCATGTTCACTGCTAATAGTTTAATGTTCGTTCTGAGATTTGTCACAACATCCCCTCCCTTCCTATGCAGTTCTCTAATTATGAAATGACCATCATAGGCTGTCAAATTATGGAATGCTACCGGCAAGATAGAAATTTTACGATACTGTAAGTTACACAATTGATGTGCTGATCCCCTGTAAACACCCGTTAAATGACAATGATCGCGAACTTTAATTTCATTATCTGCAATTTCCTTCTCACATATGTGACATAATGTAGACGAAAGAAATTCATTTTCTTGCTCAACAGTTAATGCTAACATTGGTTTCGTATCAAAATAATAGGGCGCAAGCGTGTCCACCAAGTTATACATCTCATCTACGAACCATTTTACACAATCACTACCTCGATAGAGTTTGAAAGAGCACAAATCTCTGTCAAAACTACAGTGTAAATAATATGCTACGCTGTATGGCACATGTTCGTGAATTGGAGTTGAATGTGAGGTGACATCACTTGGAAAACAAGTAGACACAGGTTTCAGTATGCATTCTGTGTCAGCATACACAATAAAAGGCACTGGCTCTTTAACCTTATACTCGGTAAAGTACACTAGCCGTTCGCTATCTGAAGGCATTATACTTTTGCCCACCGGAAATTGTATACAGTTATTAGTATGCAAAGCTAATTTTTCCTTATTAGAAAAGTAAGACAAACACCGTCTGCAAATATAAATTCTATTATGGTTCTTCGTAAGAGATGAGCGCACAAGACGTGGAAGATTCTTAATCAAACAAAAGTGATACTTCTCACTGTCGCCAATCTGAAGCATTAGAAGATCTACGATCTTTTCACACGTTTTATGTGAAATGTACAAAGGTACAAGAGTAAACTCTTTTTTGTCATCATTCCGTCCTATGCACACCCAGTTGTTCTCGTCATACTGCGCTCCGAATACATTCACGGAGATTTCGTTTTGATCTTCAAATTTTCTCATGTATCTCATTTCCATCGGGATTGGTATGTCTTTTAAATTTAAAATTGCATTATAATGTGGATAAGAAGAAATGCGATCTACATGATGTTTAGCTGGAACTAAGCCAGCAACTACACTCCACGCAAAGCAAGCATCTCGTGTGTTCCGCAGATTAATAACTGCTTTCTTGTTTCGAATTGCTGTAGGCAACGTTAGACTAGTTGGCGACTTGCCCACGTGAAAACCTACATTTTTATTAATGTTTATCCGCAATTCGCGAATTCGTAGCAGAGACCATCCCGAATCACGAGCCTCGAACTCTGATAATTTTTTCAGAATCGGTCTCGTTACATGTTCGTTGTACCATTCTCTTAAATTAGTACCGTCAGTAATTTCAGCGTTCCTTGTATGAAAATAATTGTTATCGATTTTCTCGTGACGGACATGTTGTGTGCAGAGAACGGTATTTACTTTTAATGCTTGTGTCTTGAGTGCTTCCTTCACGTATTTATTAAACCACACGTAAGATTTATCTAGGAACTCTTCGGGGAGTAAGAAATCATTGTTAACGTTTACCACCGCTAGTGTGTACACTCTGCGCCGAAAAGCTTCCTCGATTTGTTTACACTGGAAAGCAGACAAATCTTCTATCTGAAAAGTTAGTCCATTAACAGCGCGAGCGTGAAAATAAATTTCTAACATCTGATTACGCATTTCCTCTAGCTCGTTAAGATTTTCAATCAGCTTGAACTGAGCTTCTTCTCGCTCGTCGCTAGGTTCGAACCGATATGAAATTAGTATTGATCCATTTACCTCCCTCATAAACGCGCGAATGCGTTCAAACGCTCTATCGAAATGAGTTTGCATTCTACCCGCATCTTCATCTGTCTGTAAATTAATGTCTAGTTTCCTACGTTTGCTGCTCGACTCCATGACTACAAAAAAAAATTACGATTTGGTGCTAAATTTTTCAGCAATCTCAAGACAAGTCCAGCAGTTGCTGTAGCAACGACTTATCAAGAATGTACAATCCGTCATTACACAGTATAACCATCGAGCTAGGTCACTACCTTCTGCATCGCGTGAACAGTGTACAGCTTCGCTAGGAAACTCCTCCTGAAGCTTCCCTAGCAATGTATTACGGTAATAGGAAATGTTATTTGAATTTTGTGACGAAAAGGAAAATTCAATTTTATAAATTTCTTCGAATGTATTATAGCCAAGAAATAAAAGAAAATGTTCATTACTTGAAAGTTCACTCAAAAGAAATCGCACTACAGCAGCTGTCACTTCCTGCTGGCTTTCGTAAGCTTTACTCAGGTTCGTCACATATACTGTATAACTGAAAAGAGAACCCCCTCTGTTCCATAGTTCAATACAATTAGCACTCACTTCTTGTTCTTGTTGTGCGCTCAGTTGTCCCGCTTCATCTTCAACAGGCTGTGAAGTAGCGACCACATCCTCCTCTCGATGTACTTGAAGACGACGACTCTGTATGCTTGGATATGCTTGATGTTCAGTTCCTGGTTTAATCTCAACTTTCTTCCACTTCATCATATTACCACCTCGGACCTGAAAAGACAACACCACATACTATTTTCAATTAACAAAACAATTATGCGAATACGGCAAAAAAAAAAAATTTACATTAAGAACGAAAATACTCTCTGCATACTTACTTAGTTAAAATAGATGTCGTAACTGATGACATTCTACTGTAGGAAGCACACTTGATGGTAGCCCCTCTCCATGCCTCTGTACATCATTTTCAAGTTGTTTTTTAAAGAATTTATTTCTTCTATTTCTTCTGCTGTAAGTTTTGAGAATTGCGCCGGCAGGAAAACACTCACAGTCTCCTCATCTTCCCCTTCTATATCAACGATTATTTTCCTCCCAAATCTTGTTTCTACCGCTCTCAGCGCTTTAACCTTAAATGGATGGTTAAGTTGCAACTCACTTAACTTTCTATTATGATATTGTGGTGCCTTGGCAATTTTGTTTAATTTCATTAACATATCCATTCTGTTGAAACTGTTATATCTTTTTAAAATTAACAAACTAAATAAACTTACACTTACTGAAGAGGAAAGAAAAGTAGTAGTAGTAGAGAACTCTTCCAACTAGATGATAGTTTTCATGTTGCGCTCTGCTCCTTAAATACTCCCTGCCACCACCTTCACTCCTCACCAGTAGGTTGGACTTGTCACTAGTTCACCTTCACTCAAAATTACAACCTACAAAAAACATCCTGTTCGTGACAGAGATAACCTTCATCAAGTTAGAAAGCGGATCTTGCCTAGTAACAGCTGCACTGTAGCACTCCTTAGTGTTTCCCCCTCACCCCTCCAGTAAGAGAGGAGTGGGGGATCATTTTTTTTTTAACATAAACTAACATCCTGTTCAGCTTTCACCAGCAAGTGACCTATTAAAGCAAATCCAGTTGCCACATAGTTACTGTACCTTGGACACAAGAGTAACCTTTCAAGAAAATTAATTACCTCTTACATAAAGACCTCTGAGTGTGTTGTCCTCATTCTACATGTGGTTGACCCCCTTAGGCAGTGAAAGCTACTCCAGCAAAATCCAGTCACAGCACCTTGCCTCCCCACACCTTTCAAGAATTAATTACCTCTCACATTAAGACCTTGCAGTATGTGTAGTTAACATTCCACACACGCCTTGCCAAGTGAGAGGCCCCTTCAGGGAGTGAAGCGCACGGGGGGCATGCGCAGTGGCTGCCGCTGGTCCAGAATTCTTCTATCGAAACTCTGGTCCAGCTTTCTTCTAGACCCTCTACTTTTAATGTAGTTTTCCATGTTCATTCCTGTCAAATGCCACAATAGTACTGAACCTTGGGTGCATTCCCCCATTTCCGGACTTAATCACACTATTGAGGAAGTCACAGTTGCGCTGGTTAAAATCCGATTTACGCATTCGTCACTACACGGGGCTAAAGATGCCCATATATGAGCCAACATCATACGAATGTCCTTTCTTGGTGCTAACATGACAGTGAAACGTAGAAAGACGACAATGAGGCTCTATTACCAAACAATGCTAACAATAATATGTAAAACTTGTTGCTGCAGTACACAATCTGGATGTATATGAGAACAGCCAAACACACTACTACGCTACTACTGTATTTTCTAGATTGTTATTATAGTTATGCTTATTTATGAATAACGTAATTAATGTAAACATGTATACAACGAAACAAAGAGCACATAAACGACAAGAGAAAATCGCCATATAAAGTAGGTACTGTACCTCTGAAGTTAACATAAATATTAACTAAATTTCCGAAGTGACCATAAACCGATAGTTTCATTCGCTTCCACGTCGCTGTGACGGCAATGCGACTGAATGCAGTCGACTTGTTTTGTGCTGACTGGAGAGCAAATCGTGGAGAGATCCGTGACGGAGACTGCGACTGAATTCAATCGACTTGGTTTTTAAAGTAGTCGACTATTACGATAGTTTAAACTATCGACTAGTTCGATAGTTATCAGTCGATTGTGCCCATCTGTATCCAGTGCGTTTGCATCGAGGATTTATGTGTGTGTCTCTGGTTGTACAATGATTAATTGTTGTGTTGATCTCTGTATATCAAAGTAGGAAATCCAAATTCTTCAGGTGTGAGGATTCCTGCTATCCCCCCATGTAAAGAACTTTGGGAAAATTGACTTAATGCTATATCAAGGCAAGGATCAACCAAGGTAATCAATGGATCACATCCGATTATTCCCGTGTTTGTAGCCTGAATTTTAGAGATGGAGGTGAAAGATAAAACTAAAATAAAAATATATTGAAGCCAGAGAGCGTGCCTAGTTGTTCTTTGAATTATCCTCATTACCTTCAAACCAGAAAAATAGCTTCACGAAAGACCAGACAGCGACAAGATATTTCTTCTGAAGAAATCTGTGATGAAACGTGCTCCTCAACCGCAGGAATATCATTGGATGACGAGTATGAAATTCATTTGAACAACGATGTATCAATCGAACTCAATATTCCAACGAGTAATAATGACAGCAGTGATCAGGTAATCAGACATTAGAGGCTACGATCAAGAATTCTGCGGCTGCGATAACAGCTGATGTCTAACCATAATGAAGTTAAAAGACTACAGAGACAATTCGAAGACAACCCAGAAATTGATCGTTTGAATAAAGTAAAGGAAGCAGCCAAACATAATGGAAAAACGATCATTTTAAAATCAAATCCATAATTTTCGCAAGACAAATTCCGGGCAGTCCGAACAAATCACGCGGTACTATGTGCCGTGGGGTATAGTATCTCAAACGGTTACGAATATGGCAGGACTCCTGTTCTAGTGTCAGCTCCGTCACAAAGTACTCTGGCCAGGTAGCCTAAACGGAAAATGTTGATTATGTTTGTCGGGATTTCCCAATTAGTGAAGGGAATATATAGAGCAGAATTTAAAACTCTCATACCAACAGTGAGGAGTGTAAAAGTGATCGCTGTTTAAATGGCTAATTAGGTACGGCTCCTCTATAACCGAACCAGAGACAAGTTCGTTTACGTGGTCAACGTTGAAAGTGTATGCATATTGTAAAATCTCACCCTCTCGCGAATAAACTGTTGTGTGTTCTTGTAATCCGACTTTCAAAAAAGTTATCTAGTCCTGCTGCCTACTTCCTCGTTAAAGGCTTAGACATCTCCGATCTATCCCTTGTAGTTCAGAAATGATTACTGTAATGCCTTTCGGCAAAACAATCCAGATTTTGTGCATTTCTATTCACCAGCAGATAAAATGCATACAACGTGAAAAACAGAATAAAGTATCTCACTAATGAGACGGCAGATGCTGTCTCGCTAACTGTGAAATCTATAGTGGAATGTGTGTCTTGTCTGTTACAGAATCGGTTATTTTATGTTATAACTAGATGATTTTCTGGTGACGCAATAGATCTATTTAGTTCAGTGAGATTGTAGGGTTGATTGAATAACATGACGAACGCACGCACGCATAATGTACTATAACACGTATCCTGAAAACTAGGTCAGCGAAATAGTGATAGAAATTTTTTGCGCCTAATGCTGGTAAATAACAGTAAGAAAATTCGGAAAAGGTGCTCCGTTATTCGTGTCGAGAAAATTCTGAAATTGGTAAGTACCATGCAGCATGGGATGATCCTAATATATTATCTACTGTAACAGGCAAGATTTTATTATTTTACGTTTCTATATCTTAAGCCAAGCTCAAATGTCAAATGTTAGTTTCTGTATGTGCATTATTTTCTCAATTAGTAACATATTAAAGATTATTTTTCATTTTATATTGGTATTACGGACCAACTCTCATTTAACCAACATGTTCTCTGGGTGCGGTAAGTGCTGCCATCTGGAATATCGCTGTAAACGCAATTCTCGTGGCACAGAGCAGGCAGTATATAGAGATTGAGACGAGGGTGGGTAGATACTCTTTGGGTAGATGTGAAGAAGAAGATGATGAAGGAGAAGATGAAGAAGAACTCGTTACTGTAGAAGAACGAGAACAGTTTGGGAAGAGTACATAGCTCCTTCACTGTGCTTTTGATATTTTTTTTGCTTTTTGGCTGGAAAGTAACTGAAGTAATGATGCTTAATATGAGATTGAGAATATACCAATCTCTGAGGCAATGTAGAAGGGTTTCACAGTCGTAAGTATACTTTCGAATTTTCCATTTTAGTTATTGATTTCAGAGTTCCGGTCTTATGATAGTTACAGTTCGGTCAAGTGGTACAGCGGTAGTACTAAGGTTAGGTCTGATCTCATCGTAAGTTCTTTCGATTAATGTTAGTGGCCCCAGTTGAGTCTGATGTTTCTCCACTTTTGCCGGTTTCCTACCCATTTATATTTCTTATCTAACCGGTCCATGTTGATCACTGAAATTAATTCAGAATTAAACATTTTTATGCAACAACTTTTATCGTTGTAATTATTGTTGCTATTATTACACGTAAATCGAGCCCTGAAGAAGCCGAAACAAGCGCGCTGGGGGTTGATAAGAAACGGATGCAGAAGGACTGAACTGAGATTGACAAAAAGGGAACCCACCTTCTTGAATATGAGGGTGTATATATTGTCCTGTGATATGCTTGTCTCTGTCTTTCATTTCTGTTGATCCCTCTTCCCTTACCGGTGTTCCGTTTCATGTCTTTCCGTATGTTACTGGACTTTGATTTCCCCAAACCCCACGGCGCATTGCCTTGCAAACGACCGCTGCTCAGCCCGAAGGCCTGCAGATTATGAGGTGTCATTTGGGTCAGCAAGAAGATTCCTCTCGACCGTTATTCTTGGCTTTCTTGACCGGAGCCGCCATCTCACCGTCAGATAGCTCCTCATTGTAATCAAGTAGTCTGAGTGGACCTTGAACCAGCCCTCGGATCTAGGTAAAAATCCCTGACCTGGCCGGGAATCGAACACGGGGCCTTCGGGTAAGAGGCAAGCACGCTACCCCTACACCGCGGGGTCGGCGACTTTGACTTCAGTATATTTATTAGGAATCTGCAGGTGTTCCAAGAGTTTTTCAGTGCTGCTTTTCATCGAATAATCATTAGGCCTAGGCTGGAATAAAAGGATGTCTATTTGCAGAAAGATAAGGATGAAAAATCTTCAGGACTGGGAAATTAGAAGAAGAAAGCTCTATGAATATAGACTAATTAATGAAAGGTTCCATAGAAGAGAATGAGTGGCTTATAGGGGGATGTACTAAAAAAACAGTAAGGGAGACGATGGGACAGGAAATTGCTGCCAGTGGGAAGGAAGCGGCCGTGTCCTTAATTAAGGTACAGCCTCAGCATTTTCCTGGTGTGAAAATGGGAAACAACGGAAAACCATCTTCAGGGTTGCCGACAGTGGGGTTCGAACCTACTATCCTCTTCATATTCAGACAACACACTACACTACCAACCACCACAGAAACACGCAGTAGTGATTACATCCCTCCATACAGGGTTGGTGTCAGGAAGGGCATCAGGCCTTGAAACAGGGCCACATCCACATGTGCGATGCAGTTCGTACCCACGGGCAAAAGTGGTAGCAGAAGAAGAAGAAGAAAATACTTTTATTAGTGGCAAAATTAGGTCTCTGAGCTGTCTCTTAACCACACCTCCATTTTGTGTTGAGCTTTGAGCATGAAAGAGCGAATACGCTGTCCCAATGGATTGATCCCTCCCTAATTCACACCTATACTTTTCAGTTGGAATGCATGATCTAAAGGCTAAATTCCTACTGAACATATGGGGTTGGAAGAAATGTCACCGGCAGTCAAATTGGCTGCAGTTGGCTTCATGAACAATAGGCGATTTCTGGGATGTCGTACTGGATATTCAGAAATCATGTAGGCTTATATCAGATGACGAGGAACATTTCCCAGTGAGGGCCACTTGCACAAACTTTTCCGCATAAAAGTTGACAATAACCAGCATTAGAGGATTGCCAGTGGCAGTGAAACATAAATCGTTGGGACCTATTTACTTGATTTGACCATGGACACAAGTTGGAAAATAATGCCTTTAGTATTCGAGTTGCCAACCGTGAAAGCCTGTTACATTACAACTGGTACTTTAATTTTGGAGTCTGAGTTCATCAGATCTAAGTCTCTATTATATGGTTTCATTTTAAGCTTAATATTAAACCAGAGGATTACAATCTGTGTAGTTGTTGGCATTCAAGTACCTATGTTGCATGTTTAACCCTGGAGAAAAAAACCTTTAATTATCTTGTTTCACAAACATTTGTTATTTTTTACAATATGACAGAAATAAGGAAAATTTGGCTACACCTTTTATTATATGTTAATCACTAAGAAACAAAGGCCGCAACAGTTTTCTAACCAGTGCGTGGAATTTCCTCTTGGAAGTTGTCCGCACATCATGCAAATATTAAAGCTAGTAAGGTATGGAGGAGAGGGAAGTGCTCGTGTCTTTCCTGCACTTTTTGCACAGTGAAGATCCGGCAGTCGTAAAAATTATGAACGTTTTTGTTGTAGGGTTAATACTTCTATAGTGCTTGATAAGTAGTATGTAGTTAATTCAGTCTCTCTTTGGTAGTGTGGAATTTATGTTTCTAGAGAAGCCGTCCACTATTTTTAATCCCTGTTTAGATATCTTCAACTCTATGTAGTATTAGATAGCAATAAATCTGCTTCATGACAAAATTGTATGAGTAATGAAAATCAAACAAGTCGACATAGTCTTCTTCCTAGGCTTTTTCAAATTATCTGGGATTGACTCTGTACATGGATTTAGCCTAATTTTATGGCTGTATGCCTTTCTTTGAGGGATGTATTCACTTCTTACTTGTTTGGTGGTTTGTTGTATGATGTGTTGTATGTATTCAAAATGTGTATTAAGATAAAGACAAGCCCTAACACTTGCTCTCAAGCTAGAAGAATTAATCAGATGTGAATAAAATCCCAAGGAATCAAACCCAGGGCCCTCTGAATCGAAGGCCAGTTTGCTGATTATTCAGCCAAAGTGCCAGACAATGGAAATGGAACAAGTGCATGGACATAATTCAAAGAGGGAAGAATAGGAACACATACAAGGGAAAATACACAGACTGAGCAGATTTCGTGGGATAGCGGTGCACTGATGCGCAGGTGTGTTGTCTGCGCACCACACGCCCCCTGTGGCAGTTGTATAGGAGACCTTATGAGCAGTGAGTTGACACCGTTCGAACGGGGTATGATGGTCCGTGCCCGACGGATGGGAAGTGCGATTTTGGAAGTGGTGCAGGAATTCGGCTTCACACGATCAGCCGTGTCCAGGGTGTATTGTGAATGGTTGAATGCGGGTGTTACCGTCCACAACAGACGAACGACCGGCCGTCCAGCCACCCTCGATGACCATGACCGGCGACATCTGAGACGGATTGTCAGTAGTGACAGACGGGCAACCGTGCAACAAATCATGGCTCAGTTCAACACAGGCCATGCTAGACACGTCTCCCAGTGGACAATCCGTAGGAACATGGGTTCTATGGGGTATGGGAGCCGGCGCCACACATGTGCCACTGTTAACCCAACATCATCGGGCACAACGATGCGCATTTGTCGCCAGTCACCAGGGATGAACACTGGAACAGTGGCGTAACGTGATATGGTCGGACGAATCACGATTTCAACTGCACCATGCCGATGGGAGGCACCGTGTATGGCGCAGACCACGTGAAGCGATGGATCCCGCCTGCCTCGAAGGTGTGATCCAGGGCGCTGGTGTCTCAGTTATGGTCTGGGGGTGCATTTTCCTGGTATGGAATGGGCCCCCTAGTTGTTCTGGAAGAGACTTTGAATGGTACGTGGTATGTTGAGCTGCTCAGAGACCATCTCCACCCATTTTTGGCCTTCCAGCGCCCAGACGGTTCTGCGGTATTTCAAGATAACGCGCCGCCACATCGCTCCCACGTCGCCCGGGAATGGTTCCAGGAACATGCAGCGGAGGTCCAACGACTGCCATGGCCACCCAGGAGCCCCAATATGAACCCTATCGAGCATATCTGGGATGTCCTGGAACGCAGGCTCCGTGCCATGGATCCTGCACCCACGAACAGACCAGCATTGGCGGCCACTCTGCAAACGATTTGGTGTCAGCTGCATCCAGAGGACTACCAGGGACTTGTCGACTCACTTCCATGGCGTCTCACTGCAGTTCGCAGGGCCAGAGGAGGCTCCACACGCTATTAGGTGACTATCCCATTACATTTGCTAAGTCAGTGTATATTGACAGGCTAGTCTGGGCAGAGGGAGCAACAGAAAGAAGACACTAAATGATGGACTCCACAACTTCACCACTGCTCTCATCACAGTTCTTTCTCATCAGTTTCTTCTCAGCCTCCAGTATAGTCATGTGCAATCTCATGATAACCTGTAGCGGCAAGAGAAATCGAGATGCACCACACACACAGACACACATTATATACAGTTGATTGCTTATCATTTATAACAGCGCTATATGGTTGAGTTGCATTATTGTTCTGACAACTTCCTTCATTTGTCTTTGGTAGTGAGTAGTCCATGAAGTGTTACATTGGCGTGGTCGGTGTATAAGGTACTGCAATTGTCATCTGCACATATGAGGGGTCTAATAGCAAACCTGGCAATCTCCACTTTTGTATGTTTTGAGATATAACAAAAACAGTTTCAGCTACAGTGCATGCTCATTTTCATCAAATAATATGTACCTGTATCCAAAATTGCCTCCCATAAGTCCAACCCCTCGTCCACGTCGTGGGAGGTGGGCAACGGCATGAAGTAGGGGATTGCCTGTAGGGGTGATGTACAGCGGGGACTGTGCGTGCCCCAGGACCGCTACGGTAGCTGTGAAGGCCCTTCAGGAACCCTGAAAAGTCACGGCTAACAGGGCTCTGGTGAAGTCCTCAATGGCAGATGCGGCAGAGAAGGAGACCTTTGGAACGGCAAATCTGGCAGACGAGGTAACCCTTTTCCCTTGGGGTTGAAGAAATGGGGGAAACCACTGCCTTGTGGTGAAGAGGGATCTTCAAAGGCTAAGGGAGACAACCCGTACAGAAAACGGCAGGCTTGGAGGCTCAGGTAGCAGCCCCACCACCAAGCTCGGGTGCTGTGGGCTAATAACTCGCACATCTTAAATCCACTTATTAAAGAAAGTGAAGTGAAACGAAACCGGATGGATACCTCGATGACGAACTTTGGCCCAAAACTGAAAATGAGAATTGGTTGTTGAAATGTTAGAACTTTCACAGAAGAAGGTAAACTAAAGCAGGTTGAGAAAGAGATGCAAAATTATGGCTTGGAAATTCTTGGTTTAAGTGAAGTGAGGTGGTGCAATTTTGGAGAGATCATGACTCAAAATGGGAATACATTTATTTATTCTGGTCAGTCTGGGGAGGATGCTGAACGGAGAAATGGAGTGGGTATGTTGCTACATCCAAGAACAGTTTAATTGAATGGAGTCCCATCTCAGACAGAATGATGACAGCTAGATTTCACGGTAAAATTCAAAATGTAACAAAAGTAGTTTGTCATGCACCAACAGAAGTATCTGATGCCAACATGAAGGATCAATTTTATCATCAGTTGAATGAAACTATGAAGAATATAAATAAAAGAGATATTGCTATTATTATGGGTGATATGAATGTGAAGATTGGATCAAATAATGAGGGACTAGAGCATGTGATAGGGAAACATGGAATTGATGAAATGAATGATAATGGTAAAAGATTTGTAAATGTGTGTGCCAGCCAGGAAATGGTGATTGGAGGGACAATCTTTCCCCACAAAAGGTGTCATAATGTTACATGGGTATCGCCAGATCACAAAATAGAAAATCAGATCGACCATGTAGCTATTAGCAAGAAATTTAGAAGATCATTGACAGATGTGAGGAATAGAAGAGGAGCTGATGTTGGTTGTGATTATTATCTAGTAGTAGCTGAGTTCAAATTGAAAATAAAGGCTGCATCGAAGAAGTTTGCAACAAGAGAAAAAAAGAGGTTCAACATACAAAGGTTAAACAGTGAAAAGAGGAGGAAAGAATTTAGTCTGGAGTTGAAAAATCGGTTTGAAGTCCTTTCAAATCTCGAAAAAGAGGAAGAGTTGAGCGTGGAAAGAACTTGGGAAAATGTTAAGAACACTTACATACAAACATGTGAAAAAGTAATAGGTTATAGGAGCTATCAACATAAAGACTGGATATCTGAAGAAACATGGGATTTAATTGAAAAATGAAAAGAGGCAAAAGCTATAGTAAATCAAAGCAGAACAAGATAGCAGAAGTCAGAAACCCAAAGGAAATATTCGGAAATTGACAAAATGGTTAAAAGGAGTTGAGAAGTGATAAAGGAAGATGGATTGACCAGCAGGCACAAATTGCAGAGGAAGCTGAGAAGAAGGGTGATATGAAACAATATTACCAGGAAGTTGTCAAGAGGAGGTTATAGGAAGAATAAACCAGTGAGGGATAAGGAAGGAAATATGCTGTTATCACAAGAACAACAATTGAGAAGATGGCAAGAGTATTTTTCTGAAATTTTTAACAAAGATGATGGAAATGAGCAGGGAATTCAAGAAATAAAGGCTTAGATAGTGAAGAATCAAGAATAAAGCTAGATCCCCCAACAAGGCATGAAGTTAGGTTAGCATTGAAACAATTAAAGAATGTTAAAGCAGCAGGTATAGATAATGTAGATCCAGAAATACTAAAAGTGGATGAAGAGGCCACTATTAATTTGCTGCTACCATTACGGGGGGAAATATGTAAAGAAGAGAAAATTCCAGCTGATTGGAAAGAGGGTTTGATCGTGAAATTCCCCAAAAAAGGTGACTTGGAGAGGAATAACACTACTGAGCATACCAAGTAAAATTGTCTCTAGAATAATTCTAAACAGATTAAAGGATTCAATTGAGCAGCGTCTTCGAAAAGAACAAGCTGGTTTCCGTAGACAACACATCTGTGTTGATCTAAAAAATACGCTAAGAATAATTCTAGAGCAAAGTAATGAATGGCAGGCCACATTGTACTTGACATTCATAGACTTCGAAAGAGTGTTTGATTCAGTAAATAGGACCGTAATGTGGAAGACCTTGGTGAAATATGGAGTACCGGATAAGATCTTCAATCTCTTGAAAGCAATGTATGAAGGGTGTAGATGTAAAGTAGTACATGAGGGAAAACTCTCAGATTATGTGAATGTCACAAGTGGAGTTTGCCAAGGATGCATTCTTTCATCAACAATCTTTTAGTGGTGCTCGATAATGTTATGAGAAATATGTTGGGTGGAAGGAAAAGAGGAATACAATGGGGAATGGGGGAAAGACTGGAAGATTTAGAATTTGCAGATGATATTTGTCTTTTGTCTTCAAGAATTAGTGATATGAAACACAAGTTAGAAGGATTACGGAAGGAAGCAGAGGCTGCAGGATGCAATATAGGCTAAATGTTTTAAGACCAAGGAAATGAGAGTAAATGCTAAAATTGATGAAAGTTTGTTTGTGGCAGGAGAAGAGATTGAAGAGGTTAAAACATTTACCTACTTGTGAAGTGTAGTGACAAGAGAAGGAGGGGTGGAAGAGGATGTGAGAGCCAGAATAAGGAAAGCAAATGGAGCCTTAATGCAGCTGTATACAGTATGGAAGAATAACAAAATTTCAAGGAAAACGAAAATAAAAATTTTCAATACAAATGTTAAATCAGTCCTTCTATATGCTTGTGAAACTTGGAAGGTTACACGAACCATCACCAATCTCTTGCAGACATTTATAAACTGTTGCTTATGGCGCATCATAAACATCAGATGGCCTGAAATTATATCCAATGACGAGCTGTGGAGAACAACAAACCAAGTTCCAGTCACAGTGGAAATCAAGAGGAGGAAATGGATAGGTCATACTTTGAGGAGGGCAGCGGGATCTATAGAACGCACAGCATTGGAATGGAATCCGCAAGGGGCACAGAGCAGAGGTCGTCCTAGGAAGACCTGGAAGAGGACTGTAGAGGAGGAGGTTCTTGAAGTAGGGAAGACTTAGAAGGAAGTTAAAGCATTGGCAAGTCGACGACCACAATGGAGACGTTTCACGGATGCCCTATGTTCCGGTGGGAACGAGAGGAATTAAGTCAAGTAAGTCAAGTATCCAAAATTATATTCTAAGACTCAAGAGATAAGTAGAGGCTAACGTATTGCTCAGTAGTCTGGAAAATTGCAATTAAAATTTAGAGATTGCCGGGTATGCTGGTAAATGATGGAGATTGCCATGTTTGCTGTGATATAAATGGTTCACTGTTGTGCATTGGTTATGTAATCTATTATTATATTTTACACACATCTGTAATTGAAATATTTCCTCTCACATTATTTACTCATTTAATTCTTCAATTTGGTCTCAATAGTTTCATTAATTCTTAAATGCTTAAACATTTTTCAGCCACTAATAACATTTAAATCTCACACCAATAAGTCATCTAATTCTTCAATTCTGTTGCACAGTGGTTCTTCATTACAAGGCCTAGCGTCATTCCCTTCATCCCTTGCAAACAGATCACGTTGTATCGTAGGCCGTTGACGTTGTACCAGTCTTCTCCGTAATGCTTAACCAGAAAATTTCAGACGTCAGTCTTTTTTGTTTCCTTAACACGATTCCCTTCCTGAATTACCCGAGGTACAATCATGTTCACACCTTTTTACTTCTTATTAATGGAGCCTTAAGTACTTATATCCATTTTATAGTGAGGTTCTCCTCTTATGATGGCACTAATTCCTGTTCTAGTTCTCTTTATGTAGACTCTCTTGCATATGGAAATTTGGAAGTGCTATGATCCAGTTCCTTTAAAATGTTCTTGAACAGCAGTTTTCCAATCATACACTGCACATTGTTTTCTTAGTTTTACAACAGTAGCATGCTGTTCAGTAATGTCTTGGTAGCCATCAGGATTTTCAGTCACTTCATTCTTGCGGATGTCTTTTTCAGTATTTCCGAAAACTCTGTCGGGCGGAATGAAGCTATGTCCCACTACAGGAAAAATTACTTCCATCATCTTGAAGTTCTTTGGAGCGTGGCGTTGTAACCAGCTGGTGCACATGCCAAGTATTATGCTATTCTTATTTTGTCCACTGTATCCATCTGCGAATAATCACACTTTATCACCTCTTGAGAAATCTATTTTACTTAATCTATTATAGAGAACTGAAGCTACTTCATTTGCACCTGTGCCAAACTGTTCTTTTGTCCAACAATACGAAAAAAACAGTATCTTCGCCTAACTTAGATCTGGACAAACCTTCAAGTGTGGTAAGATTATAGAGGTACAACTGGCTGCTGTAGTATGCACTCTGGTCAGGCACTTTGGGTAGACAAAGGTTCTTCTGGCAGTCGAAACTCAAAGTGACCACATTGTCTTTGTTCTCTCGCAGCATTTGATAGAAGGCACAGGCTTTCAATTTGTGTGTTCTCTTCTGGGCCATAAAGGTACGTTTTTTGGCAGCATCACGTTCTCTCTTAATCTGTTCCCCCAGTTGTATACATTTAGAACATGCATCAGTTCTAGGAGTTCCAAATCCAAGATTATAATACCGGTATCTATTTAATACTTTTCTAATATATCCAGAACGAATGCGAAGTTGTACATCAGCAGCTTCGTTGTGCATCCTCCACATTTGGTTGATATTCAACGTTGCAAGTAAATATTTTCTTACTGAAGTTTCACCCAAGCAATAATGCATTTCCACACATTTAAACCTACTGATGAACACCATTACAGACGATTTCTCTTCAGCGAACAGCATGCTAACTCTGTCTCCTCTCCATCTTTCTTCTGGAGCTCGACCAGTCAACACAAAAGTCTTCTTTATGTAGCTTACCCTGTATTTGGTAAAGCTTTCTGGCATACAGGTATAATTTCAGAACTCTGTTTAACGTGGAATTTTGTTCGGAATTGCTTTGTGCATGTTGTCCATTCTTAGGGTGATGCCTAGAAATTGGAATCGCAGAAAAATACTTCATCAGAAGTGCATCTTGCTTCAGCTTATTATTGCTATGGTAGAATACTGCATGGAATGTTTGGATGTCTTTCGTTGTTAATTTACAGCACTGGAATACTTTTGTGTTGTGGCCACGCTTAGGATATTCTGGCAACGATTTAGAAGAATACCTACAAAGAAGGGAAATAATGTAATATTATTAACCGAAATGATCAAATTGTACACATACCTTGCAATACTTTATGTAATTCTGGAGAAATGAATGCAAAATAGAAAACTGAATGAACCTCAAAACTCTTGGCTAAATGTCTTTTCCACGTCTTTGGTTGTGACGGTGTTCTCCTTGCCTTCCTTGGTGATACTGGAGACACTGGTAATCCATTCTTGAATGCTCTAGTATTCACATTAACATGCGAGAATTGTAGTGCGATCACTAATTAAGGACACAAATGAAAAAAGACGCAAGAACATCAACATGTGTTCTTCTGCTCTCTGTGAGTACAGCAGCCATGATTGGCTGTGATGGAGAACTCTGTCTTTGCAGTGTAACATTGTCTGGAGATTGCCGTGTTCGCTATTAATCCATAAGTACCTGTTTTCGTAAAATAGGGAGAAAGTATGCTACAGAACGTTTCAGGACATGGAAGATAACGCTTTAAACTATTATTATCCATTGTCAGCTCAATTTCCTCCAAGAGTGGAAATTGCCGGGTTTGCTATTAGACCCTTTGTTTATCTCTCAAACTGTTGTTGTGCACAAATGTTGCAAATTATTTGAGTTGCAAAACGGGTAGTTTATTGGCCCTTGTGAAAAGAAAAAATGCACGCAGCTGCAATGCTGCAGCATGGTAGAAATCAGCCTGGTGAATTTGTGATGCTTGGTAAGGGCAAATATCGTGTGCAACAGTATACAACGGTTGAATGTATCGTATATAGTTAATAAAAGCTATTCCTGTTACCAGACTGTTTTCAAATCAATCCTTGATAAACTGAGTAAGGAGGTCCCTTTTACCAGAAGGGGACTCAAAAGTTTTTGCCTCTAAGATTGAAGGGTTTGTGTCTTCTATTGCTCCTTTCAGCCTGTTGAAAATAGCAGAGTTAACCAAGTTTAATTAGTCTTTTGAATAACATATTTTGGAATATCTTGAATAGATGGCAGAGATGGGATATTTATCTGAATTTTTTGGAGATCATTGCAGTCTTTTCCAGGCTTTAAAATGGCTGTCACATGTATCTGTCCATAGTTGCCCTTTAAGTAGTTACTAAAAAGCTGCGGAAGCTATTCAGAGGATAGTGTTATGAGGAAGGTGAGGGAAGGCCTAGAATTTTGAGTAGTTTATGAGCAAGTTTGTGGACAGGAGATGGTATGAATGTGAACAATTTCCCAGAGAACCCAAGGACATTGTTTAGCAGAGTATGTTACTTTCAAAAAATCCCTCCTGATGATTACCTATCAAGGAATTGTTTTCTTTATAGTGCTAAAACATGGATTGCAGGAAATATTTGTGTAAGAACACAGAGAAAGGCATAGGACCTAAAGCCAAATTTGTTTATATAATGTTTAGTATGTTTAGATTACAATATCCAAATATGATTATTTTATTTCTTCCATATTACATTAAGGAAAATGGCCATAGGCTTTTCTATGTGAAAGGAAAGCATTATGCAACTTCAGTACCTAGGCTATCAATATTTGTATCATTCTGTATACTTTCTCAGTGATTAGTTTAGCCATTGTTGAGTTATATATTAAAAACAGAATGTAAATGTTCTTTGTTATAATAGGCTTGTAAGCAGGAGCTCTTCTCAAGCTGCAGCAATGCAGGTCCCTCCAGCAGACGGGGACTCAAAAGTTTTCGCTCCTAAGATTGAAGGTCTTGTATCTTCTATTGCTCAGCTCAACCTGTTGGAGATAGCAGAATTAAACCAAGCTCTGAAGAAGAGGCTGAACTTACCAGATGCTCCGGTGATGGCTGTTGGTGCCATTGACAGGTCTGCTGCTGCCAAAGATGTTAGTATCTCATGATCTGTTTTTATTTTTTATTTCTATGTTGTGGTAGGTGTTGGAATTATTCTGGGTAGACTTCTAGTTATAATAATCTAACATAATGTGGCTTATGTTGAACTTGGAGAACACCTGAACTGAACTCATGGACTTAGTTGTTGATTTAAAAACAACTGGAAGGCCTTTAGCAGTGTTCAGTGTGTTCTGTCTGGCCAGAAGCAATTCTACTATGGTAAAGAGGTAGACCAGGGGTCTTAAATTGGTGGATTTGGGTCCAGATCTTCATCCTGATGCCCTTTTTCCCCCAGACCTGCGAGGTTAAAAAAAAAAAAAAGAAATGGCGTATGGCTTTTAGTGCCGGGAGTGTCCAAAGACTTGTCCGGTACAGGTCTTTTCTTTCTTTCTTTCTTTCTTTCTTTCTTTCTTTCTTTCTTGATTTGACGCCCTTAGGTAACCTGCGCACCGTGATGAGGATGAAATGATGATGAGGACAACACATATACCCAGCCTCAGTGCCAGCAAAATTAACCAATGATGGTTAAAATTGCCGACCCTGCCGGGAATCGAACCGGGATCCCTGTGACCAAAGGCCAGCACACTAACCATTTAGCCATGGAGCCGGACGAGGTTTGTACAATGTCAAAAGTATGAAAGAAAGGGAAATATTGCAATTGAAATCAATAGAAATATTTAAGAGATTAATGCACTATTTATATGTCACCTGGCCTAGAACAATACCGTATTTCACGGCATAATCGTCGCATCCTTTATTTTCAATACAAAAATCGGACTTTAAACCTTTAATTACATAATCGTCGCACGTCCAAATTTTGTTCACTAATCTGGTTAAAAGGTAAATGGAACTGCAACGTAAGTTGCACATGAATGCGCAATTTAAATACGTGTATGGTTTATGGGCAATTTGGCAACACAGTCACGTTTGCGACATGTTGCACAACGTATAAATAAATAATACCGGTATATGTACGACGCATGGCTTACCGGTAGACTATCGGCAGTTTGACAACGTGGTCGCGAGACAGTGTACTATTTATTCACCACCTACATATTATGAGTTCCCATTTGAAATACGTAAGGCTGTAAGTTATCGCTTATCGGCAACGTCGCCAGGAAATACCGGCTAGGTAGGTTGAATGGACCTCGAACCAGCCCTCAGATACAGGTAAAATTCCCTGACCCGGCCGTGAATTGAACCCGAGGCCTCCGTGTAAGAGGCAAGCACGCTACCCCTACACCATGGGGCCGGCTCCTGTGTTATTGCGCACAAAGTGAAATCCAAGACGATAACGGAGATTTCCACGGAATTATTCAGCCAAATTATTTACGATGTCTCAGTTGTCATCGCTAGACTCTTATCTTACTACTACGTCATAAGTGTCCGGGCATGGGATGAAAACTTTTATCCAAGCAGTCAAGATAATTATTATCTAATGCTATTAAAGTTTTATTTTATAAACTCGTCAGTAATGTAATGTAAAATCATCAATAACTGGGAAGAAATATTAACGTAATTACCGTATGTTTAAAAGAAATTGAAAAAAATGAATGTTTGTTACTGACATCTTGGAATACAGTCAACTATACAGTAGATTTACACCACGCTAGCTAGAGCTCCGGTTTGCGAGCTTTGCGCAAGCGCAGTAGTGTGTCGCAACCAACGAGCTAAACTGATAAATTGTTGCATGCTTCCTTGCTGCCTAACAGTATTGGCTGCTCTGGAATGGACAGATCACAGATGCATTTATTTGTTTCAGATTTACGTGATTACTGTAGACATGTGTGCGTGAGAATTTAAGTTTTTAATTTGTGTTTTGGGTGTTTGCAGAAATAATTTGTTTTAATAGTGAACAATTACGGAAAGTCATTTATATCGCAAAACATTAACGTGTGAAGCATTTATAAGCGATTATGGGTAAATATAGAAACTATTGTGCGGGCTTCAAGCTAAGCGTAATTGCCTTCGCTGAACAGCACGGGAACAGAGCTGCAGAAAGAAAATTTTCTGTGAGTGAAAAGTTGGTGCGTGACTGGCGGAAAGTAAAAAAACAAGCTAAAAAGCACAAACCCTTCTAGACGCGCGTTTAGAGGTCCTAAAACAGGGAAGTTTCCTATAATTGACGAAGAAGTGTTTAGGTACGTCAGTGAAATACGTAACAATGGCTGCAGTATATCATATGAAATGTTACAAATTAAGGGACAGGAGGTAGCGCGCAAACACAACATACCGGTAACTCAGTTTAAGGCGACTCGTGGGTGGATTAAGGGGTTCATGCGACGACACAATCTGTCAGTGCGAAGGAGAACAACACTAAGCCAAAAGTTGCCTGCTGATTACACGGACAAGATTGTAAATTTTCACCGATTTGTCATACGTTTGCGCAAGGAAACTTCGTACTTGCTTTTTCAAATCGGTAATGCCGATCGGACTCCAATCTTTTTTGATATGCCTCGCAACAGCACTATTGTGCTAAAAGGATCACAGAGTGTATTAATGAAAACCAGCGGTAGTGAGAAGTTGCGATGCACGGCAATACTAGCCATTACAGCTGACGGGAGAAAGTTGCCGCCTTACATCATTTTCAAGAGGAAAACGATGCCTAAGAATATACAGTTTCCCCGTGGAATTCATGTACGAGTGCAACCAAAGGGTTGGATGGACGTAGAACTCATGCTGGACTGGGTTAAAACTGTGTGGAATAGAAGACCTGGTGCACTACTAAAACAACCAGCTCTGCTTGTTTTAGATAGTTTCCGAGGTCACCTCGTGAACGAAGTGAAGCGAATTCTCACTACAAATAAGACACGACAGATAGTCATTCCTGGTGACCTAACATCTGCTTTGCAGCCACTAGACGTATGTGTTAATAAACCCTTTAAAGACCACTTACGTCGATTTTACAACGAGTGGATGAAGGGTGAAGAAGAGTTGGGATCTTATACCACCTGAACTAGTCTCCAAGAGCTTCAAAAGGACTGGGATTTCGAATGCACTAGACGGTTCCGAAGGTGACGCAGTGTGGCAGGGAGACGAAGAATCTGATACTGGTATTAACAGAGGCGAGGACGGCGCATCAGATAGCGAAACCTGCGATAGCGACACCGAAGATTTGGAATAAATTGTGTACCGGTAAGTCCGCATTTCACAACAAAGCGATAATTTTTTGCAAGTGTAATATTTTAACTTTAATACTCAAATTAATGACAAATTAACTTAATACGTTCATTTTTATTTTCAGGTTGGAAAAACGTTCGCCGAATTGTTGCGAAAAATTATGAATTTTGTTTTAGACTATTTTAATTATTTTGATGTATGAACGCGAGTATTACGTGCATCTTAAATTTGTATCAAATACAATTTAGTTATAAATACATTTTTTGAGTAATACAAATACTGGTATTAAATATTCATCGTATAATGGTCGCACCCTACAATTTTTTTCGAAAATTTTGGTATAAAAAGTGCGACGATTATGCCGTGAAATACGGTATTTGCTCTACAGATAGCACTACTGTATTTTGAAGATATGAGAGTGAACGCGTTTTCAATTTGCTCCAGTTTGCCTCTCCCCTGACTTGTTGGCTGTTGCTTGCTCTGCACACTAATTCAGAAATAATGCATCGCTTATACATCAGTGTAAGTTAACAATTATTTCAGTGAACTTCTTCGTCACAAGTAGTCAACAGTCAACAAGAGATGTAAAGTGGATCTGAAAATTATATCTTCAAACTTGTATGAGAACTGTAATTCTTCTTAGTTTTGCCTGAATTTATAGACTCAAAATGGACATGTTTAATATGCAGTGAGACATTTAATTTGATGAAGAGAGTTTAAAGTGGCATTTGAACAGTAAACATTCTAGCCACGAACAACAATTTCCACTGGGCAGTAATGAAAGAAGACGAGAGCTTAAATAGTTGAAAGATTCATTAGGGGCTGGTCAGCAATGCATGAGGCAGTTTACCACAGAATAAAAAAAGGCAACACAGGCATCTTTAAAGGAATCATGGATTTTAGGTAGGAAAAAGAAAGAATCATTTGTCACCTCTGAAAATGTGAAGGAGTGTGTTGTTGAAACAATCACCACGCTCTTTTCAGGTGATGGAAAACTGATTTAAACCACGAAAAGTATACCGTTATCTTCTGTTACAAATGTGCACAGCATAGAAGTGATGTTAATACTAAACTCGAGCAGGAAATAAGTTATGCTTCAATGTACTCTTTGTCTCTGGATGAATCTTCAGATAGAACTGACTTCACTTGATTGTGTATGTATATTCGTATTTTTAATGTTGTTCGACTTTTGGAAGAATTTTTTGGCTTGAAGGCTATTGAATGCAATCATGCAGAAGACATACATTGGGCACTATGCACCATCTTGTCATAGTATGATATGAATTGGGGAAAATTTGTTATCGGTGGCAACATGATGCTTGTAGCATGGTTGGAGAATGAGGGGCATGGTGCATTATAATTATTTGAGATCAAAATAGTAATGTTGAGTTTTGTCACAGTTTCGTTAAGGGAAAGATTTGTGTGCATAGCACAGAGTTCCACAAGGTAGGTTCTGAAAAGTCTGTGCCTTTTTGATCTCGCATAAAAAGTGAACAGAATGAGTGACTATACTCATAACATCAGACAACTCAGAAAATAATGTACTGCACAATGCAGTTTGGTGAATTCTGCAGTTCAACTTTTCAGGCTGTGGAAACACTACTTTCCATCGATTCTTGAGGAGAATGATGTTCCAAAGCAGAATTACAGATGGAAACAATAAAGCTGTGATGACAAGAAATGACTGAGAAAGTTGATGGATCATTTTGGCTCTCTTTTGATACAGATTCATACCCTAACTTGAGCAAGATTTTAAAATAAATGCCGACAATGTTTGGGTCAACATAAAATTCAAAAGTATGTTTTTCAATGTGCATTTTGTGAAAAATAATTTCAGATCCGGAATTACTAAAGAACACTTGAGAGATGCCATTGCTGTAACTTAATGCATTCCAAATTTTGAAAGATTTTGCAAGACATGCCACTTCTCTCACTGATGAAGTTACATGGGTGAATTGTATATTTCAGACGTGCGTGTGCTAATTGAATTTAAAATATCATTGATCTAAAATTTTGTTTGTATGCAAATGTGTTATATGTAAACATTTCGCTGGTTAAAATTTAAAAAAAAATGCATGGAAATATAGTGCTAATTGGTACTAATATACACATTGTTTACTTTTCTCTGTGATTGTTACACTGAGTAACCAATCGCTGTTAGCAAGACCAATACCTGTCTTACTCAACCAAATATTTGGACCCCATAGCCCCCTTTCCTCTGCTTTTACGGCCTCATTGGACCACTTCAGTCAATCATTTTCTTGTCATCTTTGATAGGTTGTCTTTCCAAATTGCCCAGTAACTTTTCATTCGTTCTGATCTTTTCTCTCGTCCCTCATCTGTAAATACCCTTTTCACTGTATGTTATTGTCTATTCTTGGTTTAAATATTATTTTTATGTTTTTCAGTTCCTTCAGATTTTCTGTTTTGGTTTGCAAATCATCCATAGTTATTTCTAGTTCTTCCATATCCTCTCCAATTTTCTTAATCCATCCTATTGTTGCTTCAGATTCCAGAGTTTCTCTATAATTTTTCTTTGTAAACTGTTTTCTGGTTTCCTCACAATGTGACCAGAGAAGAGATCATCTTCTTCTGTATAATATGTGTGATGGCCTCCGGTTCTCTGTACACTGCTTCATTTGGCACTATCCACCATTGTCCATCTTCTTCGATATTTTTTATTTATGTATGTCCTTGCTATTCTTCTGTCTACTTTTAGGATTTTGTCAATTTTTCTTTGAGCGACTTTATAAATAGTTTTGCTTCCATATGTCACCTCTGGTCCACATACAATAAAAAAATGTATCGATAAAAACCAAATTAAAACTTACAAGACAGCGGTCCACACTGTACTCCTCACCCATTGGCTTGTTGGATTCTCTTTCCAATTTAGATTCTTTCCCCATCTTCTGCAAATATACATCCCAAATATTTGAAGCTTTTCACAACTTCTAATGCTCTTCCATTTACTTCTGTATTCCCTCTTCCTTCTCTATTTCCTCTCGTCATGAAGTCTCCGGACTCATTCTCATATAAAATTTACAGGAAACCCACCCATACAGCAACAGCAATAAAACAAGATTCAATACATCCCAATTCTCACAAATGTGCTACATACGACAGCCTAGTTAATAGCGCATTCAAAGACCCAATGTCAAAAGCAAACCTGAACAAGGAACTCAATATTATCGTTTGATAGCTAGATTTAATGGCTATAATGAAACTTTCATCGAACGCATAATCAATAAGTTCAGACAACGAGCAAAATCAAATTTGATAAAAGATAAATCTAAACCCAAGTTATTTTTGACTTTCACATATCCTGGCAGTAAAAGCCAGACGCCATTTCATACCTCTCGTCATCGCTACTGTCTTACTCTTCTCCACATTTGTCTTCATTTCATATTCCTCTATCAATTCCATTCAGTAACTTGTTCTTATACTTCCATTTCATCTTCCCTTATTACTATGTCACCTGCAAAGAGTAAGGCCTATGACTCTGCTTCTCATTTTTTGTTATGTACTTTTGTGGATTTCATCCATGACTGTGATGAAGAGTATGACTACACATTAGTGGAAAAATTACATTGTAAAGATCCTAAGGATGTTAGAGCTATGCTAAAGGGCAGATGTTGCACCCCCTTGAAGCACCTTGGCTTCCCAAACTTCCCAATTATGAGACGCTTCAGTTTGTCTGTCCCTGTGGAATTGGTGCACCAAAGAGCCGTGATATGTTCCTTTTGCCTCCAAATACAACTTCAATTCTGCAGCCGCTGGATCAGGGTATAATTCATGCAATAAAGCGGCATTACCGAGCTCGTGTGGTCCGTCGAATGCTGTGCAACATTGCCACGAATAGACACATTAACATCAACATATTGGGAGCATTGCAGATGTTTAATGCTGCATGGAAATCCCTGAATGCAGACGTCGCCACAAACTGCTTCAGAAAAGCTAGAGTGGTTTTTACAGAAGACGTAGCAGAAAGTGAAGTGTTGGATGATGTGGAAACCGAGGAGAATTGGAAGCTTTTGTGTACGTTGGATGTGTCATAGTCTTACCGACTACAAAAGTAGACAGTGATGTAATAGTCCACAAAGAAATCACCAATGAGGAAATTGTGGAGGACATTATGAATGATAGAGATCCATGTGATGAGGAGGAAGAGGAAGACAACCCCCAAAATGATTGTCATCGACAGAACTTGACTCTTCAGCAGGCAACGAACATAGTACGTAGCCTTCAAGATTTTCTTGTGTCACGAAGTGATGTGCCAGAATCTGTTTTAAATTCATGTGCAGTGAATGGTGAATATTTGGAACGAGCTTTTATATCTGGATCTGTTCAGAAGAAAATCACATACTTTTTCAAAAAAATGAGGTTCTGGAACAATCTGTAGACTTGCTGGTACAATGTAAACATAGATTTTCTGAAAACATCTGTCAATACCCTAAAAACAACTAACGGATATAATACTAGGCGAGTTCTTAAGAATGGTCTTATTTCAGTATAACAAAATTTCAGAGCTCTCCAAAATTTTGTTATACTGGTATTTTACTGTATGTCCAAAACAATGAGAAAGTCTACTGAGCAAGGGAGCAGCTTTATAGTGTGTGAGGTAAGTCTGGGTAACCATTCATAAAAAATCAAGGCAAGAAATGCCTTCTCCAGACGTGTTTCAGTTGCCATGCATTGCAAATTCCTACACCAAGCCAGGCAAAAATCGCCTACCACCACCTTTTTCTAACACTCGCATCAGTCACCATATTGTACCGAGATACTATGTATGGCTGAGACACTCGGGCTTTTCCACATCTAGCCTGTCCTTGCTATCCAGGGTGCACTACATAAAATGCAGATGCTAAGATTACGACTGAATTATCTACCAACGGCAAACCTTGTAACTTCTGCAAGCTATTGAAATGATCAAATGAATAAACGGTGACTAAAATAAGTATAAAAAACAAGTTTGGGCGCCACCCGCAAAACAATTGCAGGAATAATTAACTCTGTAGAGCAACGAGCAACTCCCTCTCCCAAGGCGACGGTCATCAGGCTGACGAAGCTCCAGACTTACTTTATTACCTTACCTGTTGCTATTTAACCCTGAAATTGAAGTTGGGTAGCATGCCAGGTTCATCCTTACTCCACTGATAAAAGATTTAGTGCAAGTTTCATTCCATGACTTTACTCCCAAAATAAAAAAAAAATAAAAAAAATGACAAATACCACAATAATCATCACTTCACGAGACCAACGCCTGTTCGCTGTTTACAAAGGGCAAATATATAGACTACTAAAAACCACATACAAAAAAAAAAATCAGTTGACGAGACCAACTCGTGTTTGCCGCTTACAAGGGCAAATTACAAACATCTGCAAACCACCAACAAAATTATTTTCATTATATACATTTAACATACCTCCAGGTAAGAGTCCCACTGCACTCTCTACTGTTACAGAAGAAAATCCTAATCTGGTAAAGAAAAGTACGACAACTTTCTCTACGTACGGATGCAACCTTCTTTACGAAGAGCATCCCTAACCTTATTTACACACTTCTTCATCGACGTCTTGAGTCCTTCCCGATTGCTGCACAGGTTAGTGTGACGCCTCACGTTTCTCCAACTGAAACTGCATGCTCGGCCGACGATGAATTCCTTTCTCAAGAAATGTAGAGCTGTTCAAGCTCTACAAAATGGTCCGCGAGGGCATACAAGTATAATGTAGATTCAGTATGCACCACCACATCCACTGTACATTATCTTATAGAAGAATTGTAGTATAGGCCTAATTATTATACAGAGTTTATATATATATACACACACACACACACAAAATTCCCTACTACAAATTCTTCTTCTAATCTTAGGTTTTTACATATAAATAAACAAAAGTACATGATTTACATTACTTCAATATTACGAACTATATTACGAAAATTTCCTAACCTAACAATTTGGGGATCTTACATTCGTACGGTTACAATACCTCCCCTTGATTTGTGAAGATTTATATGCAATACATCTGAGCAAATCAGTCTTTTCAGTACAGAAGTCTACACAGCCTGTCAAATTCACTCAAGATTTAAAGAAAATTCACACATTCTTCTTAACATACACAGAACATCTGAACTTAAAATACTTCACCTTACATATCTCTTAAGATTGTGAATATTGTGTATACCAATCATGTCACCTTTGTTATTCAACAGGTGATAAGCACACTTGCCAACTTTCTTACCTATTGTGTGAGGTCCCTGATACAATTTAAAAAACTCGTGAATTTCCTTATTGTCTGCAGATGAAATGTGTGGAACCCTTACTAACACCTCCTCCCCTACTTCAAAACTATCTCCATAATACTTCCCCTGTAGCCTCATCCTCCTATCAGCTGCAAAATACTTCACCTTACATATCTCTTAAGATTGTGAATATTGTGTATACCAATCATGTCACCTTTGTTATTCAACAGGTGATAAGCACACTTGCCAACTTTCTTACCTATTGTGTGAGGTCCCTGATACAATTTAAAAAACTCGTGAATTTCCTTATTGTCTGCAGATGAAATGTGTGGAACCCTTACTAACAACCTCCTCCCCTACTTCAAAACTATCTCCATAATACTTCCCCTGTAGCCTCATCCTCCTATCAGCTGCCTTCCTTAAATTCTGCCTCGCTAAATCGATCATATCTGAGGACACCGCTTCTGCTGAGGATAGATCTGCCATGGTTGGCAAACTCACACAAAAACTCTCTTCCCATTCTTTCACACACAACTTACACAGACTTTCATTCAGAACACACATACACATTTCACAATCAAAACATCCCTCCTGTTCTGAAAACACACCACAATCGCACATCTTGCATCAATACTCTTCAACACTTCATTGAAATCATTTGTACTCATTTCAACATCAGATATTCCACTCAACATACGTTTGAATCGACTTCCTGTTCTCTCATACACATTGTCACTCTCACTTTCTTTGAACTGTCTCCAAATATCAAAAATCTTTCCAACACAATTACTCCTCATAAAATCTTCAAACCCTGTATCCCCATAATATTCACGACCCCTCTTATGAATTGCATTATGCACAAAATGTGACCTAACCTCCACTTCACAAAGACTTTCACCCACAGCATCGACAGTTTTCATCCATTCATCCTTATCGGACATACCAGCTTCAATCACCTCAATCTCATTCACACAACCATTCTCACATTTTCCTTCACTCACACTCTCTCTCTTCCTGAAATCACTCCATCCCGACCATTACTACTAAATTCTTCCACAATTCCTACATCTTCCATATCTTTCATCACTGTTCCCACTCGCACATTATTCATGCCATCAACACTGTTGCTCTTAATCCTCTTAACGGAAGTTTCATTAATCTCAAAATCATCACTACTCTGACACATTATCGACGTAACATTAATCTCCTCAATTACACCAACATCTACAAAATGATATGTCTTCCTCAAAGACTCCTCCACAAAATAATCTTCATCACCTTCACAACTAACTACCTTTTCAATTTCTGTAACTTCCCAAAGAGCATCAATTACCACAGTGCTTTCACCATCAATTTTAGCACACAGTAGGTCCTCCAACAAATCCTCCTTTTCTTCACACCCCTTGCCCCCAAAATCTCTCAGATCATCACTCTCCCTCCCTACATTATCAACTGCTTTCTCCACACTACAACCCCAATCATTAGCTGCTGTGCAATGCTTATCAATTAAATTACTTACCTCCTCCCCTACATTACTAATTTTATCACTTAATTCCTTCCCCTGATTTAATTTGACTACTCAAATTATTCCCTTGATCAATCAGTTTGGCCAACTGCTCCAATACCAACTTCATGAGATTGTTACCCCCCATATTACATTGGTTATGCTCACTACTTTCCGCTTCACCCCCATGGCAATTCCATACACTTTTTCTGTAGACATATTCACTCTGAAAACTATTCAAAGTTTTGTGTCCTTATGTCAAAGCTACTCTACTCATCATTAACCAACATACTTTCTTTATGTACTTTTCTTTTTCTCAAATTCATTACACTACTATTACTCTTACTATTATTCATATTCCACTGATAAAATACAGAACTCAAAACATGACAACACCGATACATAACTCCTAACACAAGCTCGCTAAAACACTGGACCAAATGTGCCTATCGAGCTTTTATAGCAAGTCTGGATATCATTCTGCCCCACGTTGGGTGCCAATTGTAACTTCTGCAAGTTATTGAAATTATCAAATGAATAAACGGTGACTAAAATAAGTATTAATAACAAGTTTGGGCGCCACCCGCAAAACAATTGCAGGAATAATTAACTCTGTAGAGCAACGAGCAACTCCCTCTCCCAAGGCGACGGTCATCAGGCTGACGAAGCTCCAGACTTACTTTATAACCTTACCTGTTGCTATTTACCCCTGAAATTGAAGTTGGGTAGCATGCCAGGTTCATCCTTACTCCACTGATAAAAGATTTAGTGCAAGTTTCATTCCATGACTTTACTCCCAAAATTAAAAAATTAAAAAATGACAAATACCACAATAATCATCACTTCATGAGACCAACTCCTGTTCGCCGTTTACAAAGGGCAAATATACAGACAACTAAAAACCACATACAAAAAAAATCAGTAGACGAGACCAACTCGTATTTGCCACTTACACGGGCAAATTACAAACATCTACAAACCACCAACAAAATTATTTTCACTATATACATTTAACATACCTCCAGGTAAGAGTCCCACTGCACTCTCTACTGTTACAGAAGAAAATCCTAATCTGGTAAAGAAAAGTACGACGACTTTCTCTACGTACGGATGCAACCTTCTTTACGAAGAGCATCCCTAACCTTATTTACACACTTCTTCATCGACGTCTTGAGTCCTTCCCGATTGCTGCACAGGTTAGTGTGATGCCTCGCGTTTCTCCAACTGAAACTGCATGCTCGGCCGACGATGAATTCCGTTCTCAAGAAATGTAGAGCTGTTCAAGCTCTACAAAATGGTCCGCGAGGGCATACAATTATAATGTAGATTCAGTATGCACCACCACATCCATTGTACATTATCTTATAGAAGAATTGTAGTATAGGCCTAATTATTATACAGAGTTTGGGTATCAAACACTTAGTAGCGTCTTTTACAGAACGTTCACCGCAAAGCCGGAAACTTGTTAGCATCTGTGATTATACCATGTTCATTCCGTAAAAGATACTCGCAAACAATTGAAGATCGCATAGGAAACTGCGTAAAATATGTAGCTCCCACACACCGGTCCGAATGAGAAAAACACAGAACCAGCATCAGAATTAGAATGACTTGCCGCACACGCGTACATCCTTATATAGGCTTGCCACACGTGGTTATAGCGTCTCGAAAAGTTTACTGGTAGAAACGCTCTCACAGGCACTTCTTGACGCGTCACTCAGTCAACCCAACCTCGCTTAAAACAAAGCCCTCATATTGGCTATCGAGTGTCTGATGTGACATAGAACGTCCACTCACATATATCCACATTGATCCACTCCAATCTTCAGCCTATACTACCTGCCGTACCCCAGGTTTCCAAGCCACTTTCTTGCAACACATTCAACTGACTTCAGGCGTCTTTCCCAATATAGCCACTGTTTTCCGCGTTGCACAGTTCTTGAGCAATCTACACTGAGATGCCATGTGCAGACATTTCCAGACATTAAAGTTACATATATATACAAAATTCCCTACTACAAATTATTGTTCTAATCTTATGTTTTTACATATAAATAAACAAAATTACATGATTTACATGACTTCAATATTACGAACTATATTACGAAAATTTCCTAACCTAACAATTTGGGGATCTTGCATTCATTCGGTTACAACCTGAACACCCTCCAAGCTCTGTCGGTAATCATATATGTTGCGAACGATGAAACAACATATCGGCTGCACACAACAAAAGTTCATTTCCATAGGCGTACAAATATAAATTAATAACAAGTCAGTTGGAGGACCAGACTGTCCCAAACGAGCAGACACGAACTCATAACTCAGAAGGTGAGGTACACCAAAACCCGTATACTGCTGCCGGTCGCCATATTCAGTGTATGTTTTTTAAAACAAAACGCAGCAGCACATTGCCAACTGTAACAAATGAAATGCGGCAGGCGAGTACCAACACAAAAGCCGCAACAATATATACCCCCATTTTTCTTTCTACATAGCAGTGAAAAACGTGTATGGAGACGCTGTGGTGAGCAGTATATGCCAGATGTTGTCCAGGAAGGCGACCGATTCGGATAAGGTTCTGTGATGGTGTAGGTTGGCATCAGTATTGATGGCTGTATGGATCTTGTCGTCCGTGGTAATCTTCGCTGCGGGGTGCATCGAACAGATACTGCTACAGCATGTGTTGGTTGCTGCATACGGTGTTGCCCTGAATTCGTACTCGTGCACGACAATGCCAGGGCTCATGTAGTGCCCATCACCGGAGCTGTCTTGCGGGAACTGGACATTCAAGAGATGGAATGGGCAGCAGTGAGTCCCAACCTTAATCCCATCGAGCATGTGTGGGATAGGCTTGACAGAAGTGTTTGTGGGCGTCCTGTTCCACCACAGACTCTCCAAGACCTCGAACAGGCTCTCATTGAAGAATGAGACCTGATACCGCAACGTGACCTCCGTCAACTTATACAGAGCATGCCACGTAGGCACCAAGCTGTGATAAATGCTCGTGTAGGACATACACCATGCTGAAGCTCTCCAACTGTGATAAAAATCCACCCTGGAGGAGTGTTATCACTTTGTGTTCGCCCCTATTTGGACATTTCAGTTTGTGTTCTGAAAATGAACGCTAATCCATCAATGTTCTTTTGTATACTTCAACGGTAAAGCATAAAGGTTTCATTGGTAATACACCTGGGTGTGAGGTACTGTTTTGTGGAGCATGGCATACGTTCAAAAACATGTTCCCCTAATTTTTTTGGACTGTGTATTAACATTTGTGCAGCTCAATCCAAAGGACAAAGCCCTTTATGATAAAGCTCTGGGCCACTGCACATCACAATCGAAGGACAATTTAAAAAGAAGAAACCGGACATTATTTGGTGAAGTATTGTTGCACTCTTGCTGTATCCTGTGATTGCCACGTACAGTGTCAGTTGCAACCATCTGAGGTGAGGAAAAGGAAAACATTTTGTCTAACGATTTATAGAAGGGTCATTTCACAATATAATGGATTTTTCAACCTAACGGTCCTAGATTTACATGAAATCTGTTAGAATGTCACAGAACAAAACGAAATGTGCAATTGTGAAATTTTTGTACTCAGTGATGCACAGTTTCCATATAACAGATGATAACATGATTAAGAATGTAACAATTCATACTCACAAGGCAGACAAACAAAAAAAAATTACAGTATACAGGGTGAAGCGTAATTCGCGCACTCGGGCGTTGCAGTGCGACTCCTCACATGCCAGCAGTAAAAAAATGTCTCTTACAAAATTTCGTCTTGCGAATATATCCGGCAGAAAAACGACGTTGAAAAGTAGCAATCTGGCAACACTGTAACCACATGTAGGGTAACTACCTCTGTCAGCAGAAGTTAGTCGTACTGTACATTTGGTGCAGTGGATAGAGTTTTGGGTTAGCATGCAGGAGGTCGAGTGGTCGATGCTGGGTTGAGGCGTATGTTTTTTATTTTGTAAATGTAGTCCAGGTGGTATGGTACCTGGCATCTTAATCGTCAACAGCGATTGCAGTGGGTCCTCTAGAAACAATTTGCACTTACATACTACGATCCTAGAAATGGATGAACAATCGTTTTCATTGGTCAGCTTTGAAAGTCACCCTTTCCACGTCGTGGGCGTGAATTTATTCGCACCACTTCATCTACTAGATGTGAAACCTGTTTTCTTTGTACCCTCCTCCAATGATCCCATAGATTAGTACCAACTATTATTCTTGCCTCGTTCAGGTCCATTACATTTCGTTAGGGCCTTACGTTACCAGTAGGCCTAGCAACGTGCTCTGCGAATAATGTCCAAACTCGGTTACAATTTGTATGTGTTATCACCATGGTCCCAATAATTGTGCCTTTCAACATTGCGTCTGGTAACCGCATGCTGTTTAGTACGTATCTCAATGCATTATTATTATTATGTTGTAAATGTAGGATACATATGACCTCAGAAACAGTGTCTTACTGTATTACAGTAGGTAATGTCAGATGGAAATTAGCAAATAAAAAATGCGCCTCAACCCAGGATCGAACCATCGACCTCCTGCATGCCAACCAAAAACTCTACCCACTGCACCAACTGTACAGCACGACGAGAACGTGCTGACGTTAGTTACTGTACATATGGTTACAGTGTTGCCAGATTGCTACTCTTCCGTATATACTCACAAGACGAAAATTTGTAAGAGATATTTTTTTATTGCTGGCATGTGAGGAGTCGCGCTGCGACGCCCGAGTGCGCGAATTACGCTTAACCCTGTATACAGTACAGTATATAATTTGGTTTCTAATTGTGCTACAACCAGTGTTGCCAACTTAGCAGATTTTCCGCTAAATTTGGCGGGATTAGAAGACTGTCGGCAGAGATATATACCATTTAGCGGACAGCGGATTTTTTGGCGGAATTGTAGATTTATTATAGCGGAATTTAGCGTTTTATCCATTTTACTTTTTTAAAAAAAATTGTACTCCAGTCTGTCTCTGGGCTATTCCGCATTTCTTGTCAGGAGCTAGCAGTCACATGAGAAAAACATGTTATTTGGATTTGGTGTTATGAGATCGTGGTATCATAAGTTTGTAATGCGTGGGGAAAGGGTACTTATCTGTTAGTTGACGAATGACGACAGATAATGAAACTGTGAGAGAGTGGCATTCATATTTATGCTATGAAAGAAGACCGTTTAATGAACTGGCCTGTTCTGTGTGTGGCCCTGGAGGTAGGAGATTCACCTAGTTTACCCAGCAGTAAAACACCTTCAAGCTTTAGCTCGCCAGCTCGCAGATAGAGGGTTAATCCCAGTGAAACTCACAGATCAGGTGAGTACAGACATTTACGATTATTATCATTATTATTATTATTATTATTATTAATTATTTGCGTATGGACCCAATGGATCAAGCAAAGCTCTAACAATTCTGTTTTCTGAGTTGCCAAACTGCTCTCATCCTTTCTCCGTGGATCCATTTTCGTTCTTCTGTCCACTTTGCTCCAGTATTCTTTTTCACTTCGTTCCCTGGTTGCACTTTCCATCCATTAAGTTTTTTCCTATAGAGCTTTCTGTCCGCGGTGTCATTTGAGTTCATCTGGGCTTTTTCCAGATCCTTCTTCACTTCCAATACCCATAGAATATTATTTAGATGTTCTATATAGGTGAGAAACTTGTGTGTCAGTCTACTTGCCGGCAGTCTGCGGATGTGCCCATAAAATTCCAGACGTCTTTTGCGGATGTCTGCTGCAATGTTGGAAAGCTCTTCTGTCACTTTGCGTGACCTTGGTCTATATCCATCTTCTGTTTTTCAGGGGCTGAGAATTTTCCTCAGATTATTGTTATTATTATTATTATTATTATTATTATTATTATTATTTGAGATCGGATTTCTTGGCGGATTTTTAGTGGTATTTAGCAGATCTTGAAAATATACGTTGGCAACACTGGCTACAACTTTCATCTTGGGCTTGTTTTCAGCGTTGTGACTCAAACCAGTCATATTTCAAGGAAAAATAAAAGGAAGAAGAGGTCCTAGGCAACAATGCATTTCCTGGTGGGGAAACCTGTGCCAGTAGTCCAATTCATCATCAGATGGCTTATTTAGATCAACAGTTAGTAGGGAGGTTGGACCAGCTCATTGAAGATACAGCACTTCCAGAATAAGAAGAAGGTGTGTAATGTGATAGCGTTTAAATTTTGTATTGATACTGGAGAACTCAGACTTTCTCCAGAAGATGAGTTTAGGCTTCCCAGAATCCGAAGGCCTGAATGCACCACCATTGGTAACAGGAGACTGGATACTCCTGGGCTATTGACATCTACATCATTCTTTACTACAGTTTAGGAACTAGTAAAGGGATTAACTAAGGGTGAAGTCTGAGAGTCTTCAGGGTTGGCCGTTCCGAACCTTATTCAAGATAGTTTTTTACAGAGAGATTTCCAGTCGCTCCAGACGCGGGTGGAATATATCATCCTTCGCACTCGATTACTCTAATAGCATCAGGACTTGAAGAATTAAGAGTCAGACAAACAAGATCTAATAGCAAAGATTAACACAAGTAAGTTGAAGCAGTGCCAGTCTGGAATAACAGGCCTCAGAGACATGAAGAAAGGAAGCATTAGTGCTCTGAGGAGGATAACTGCAGTGTGAATGGGTGATGGGATTGCCACATTCCTATGTCTACCAGGATATTAAATTCAAGTGTACTGTGATTTTGTGATGACACGTCACTTCAGGTTATGTGGATTCTACTGTTGGTGGATGTATTTGTACAGAATTTAAGAGAATGGATAGATTTATGCAATGATGCAGATGCTTGGCTAGTACCAGAAATAATGATTTTGAACCATAAACTGATCAATCATACTAAACCTCATATTACTAAGTAGTACTTTTCAGCTGTTATTTCCATGGCTAGAATAACCCATTGCATCTACAACATGCACTATAAAATTAAATTAAAACAAAAATATAACTCACTGTAAACTATAACTACAATGAACTAAGGACCGGTTGCACAAACATTGCTAACTGTAGTTCAGTTTTGATCGAGGATCAGAAGTAAAGTTTGTTCTTTTTTTCTGTGTGAGTTGTATAACCCTAATCTCAGATCAGCGAACCAAGTTCAGTGTTAATCTAAGGACATCAAAGCAGAGTTGACAACATCGCTAAATAAGAGAGATAATTGTAATTGTATGGAACTTGCGATTTATGCAGAAACAGTTGACAATTCTCAACACCATTTGACTTTGATTAGTCTGCAATACATAAACAAAGATGCAAAAGGAGAAGAATGTGTTTAATAAGAAGACTTGTACAGCAAAATAAATATTTAAAAAAAGAGAAAGATATGCTGATAATGTTCTGGAACACAAGTCTATCGTAGAAAATAAAAAGACAAACAGCTCCACTATGAAGTGTAAGGAGGAAGCGTGGAAATGAATTGCATGCGAGTACAATTCCAGGAATGTGGTACAGCGTGAATGGAAGTCACTCAAATTATGTTATGAAAACATGAAGAGGGCAAAGGAAGCAAATGCCAAAGATAAGGTGCAGTTGTACAAAATGGGGGGGGGGGGGGGGTAAGTATGTGCCACCTTTCTTGGACGACAGTGGACAAAAACTTATTGCTGCTCTTAAACCACAGTTCCATCCAATCGTCAGTGAGTTCGATGATGCTGGATTTCATATGGAAATCAGCTCCACAGTGAAGGACATAGAAGTAGTCAGTCCAGATCCCGCATGTCTTTCAACTTCAACTTTTTTAATGATAGCTGAAGTTGAGGAGTCTGAAGTAGAAGGGCGAAATGAAAAGAAGACCGTCTGCAGTTCCAATCCAGGACCTTCAACTTCATTGCCTGAAAAGGGGAAGAAAGAAGATATAAGGGAGCCTTTATATAAGAGGAGGCTCAAGTGTCTGGAAGAGGAGCATGCAGTGAAAATGAAGATCTTAAACTTAGAACTAGAAATTAAAATGAAAGAATTTCAGAAAAATTACGTGTTACTAACAGGTTTTAGTATAATTAAAAGTTTGAAAATACCTGAAAGTGTTGTTAATCAGTGCATTTCTAAGTGATGTGTTTTCTCTTCCATTTCGCTGATTTAAAGCATGTACAGATATATCATCCTTCTTCTGAAAACAGCTTCATCAACATAAGGAGTGTCATTGTCAGCATTAATGGCTAAGGTATACGAATGTTGCCACTATGATAGGTGGAACTCGAAGTAACTTTACTGCTAGTTTCATTCGTAAACCTGGATATCGCCTTTTTGACAACACCAAATGACCGTTCAATTACTGGTCTTGTCTTTCTGTGTGCCCTACTATATGCTCGTTTTGCACAGGTTTCTTCTTGCATTGTAGGTGTAAGTGTACTTGGTCAATTATATTCATTTTATAATGCAGAAAGTCTTAACTTTCTCACGTTTTATGATCTTTTCCTTACCTTTACAGTGATGCTCTTATTTTTTGAGGTGTTGCATTTCCTCTTCTGTACTTTGTAACGGCCACTCAGCTAATTACAGCTGCCGTCATCACGAACTCCACTTGTCTTGCTCTACTCACCGCTATCAACACTCATGTAACTGGCCCTGTACATTTGCTGCAGTCTCGCCTTGCGCCCGTCCTGCTGAACAGCTTGCTGCATACTAACCTACGACTGGATTATGTCACCCGCTGCGTCACTGTCTGATGTTTCTCATGTCGGTGCTTTCTTCACAAACTTTCTGTGGTGGTATAAATCCGTCCCCCAATCCCTTGGTCTTCAGTCCAGCACTGATACCGAGTGAGATTGGAGGGTCATCGAAGGGGTTCCCAGTATTCTGTTGGGAAACTCCTTTTATTTTCCTACTGCATTGGGTGAGCAACAGAGTGCTTTATTTATTATTATCATCATTGTTTATCTAATGGATTTTAGCAGCCAGGGCCTTAAACTTACTTTCGTTTCTATGGCCTGTTTTTAGTTTTACATGAGTATTTCTTTCCAACAAAATATGACCTTCAATTAATCAATAGACTCAAGAGTTTTGAATGATTGAACACGAGGCCTGGACTCAACAACCTGTAATATGAACTGATTTTGTACTCTGCATCTCCAAGTGTTTAGGTGACTCCCACTGTTGTGGACCCATACTTGCCCCTTCCTACTGCCTTCCTTCTCTTTTGGTCATTTTTGGAAACTGTGTTCATTTATTCTGTTATGCCGAGACTTGCAGTTCGCTATGTCCTTTTGAATTGCTTCATTTAATACAACATTTTGTAAATGGTCTAGGGATTTCTTGTAAATACGTTATTCGGAATGATTGTTTCATTAATGTATCATGTTACAAAATGCTAAGTTGTGATTTGGGTTATCTTTCAAGTAGAAAGAATACATGGTCTTGATTAAACTTTTATTATTGTTCTTCTTATCCCTTCCACTGACCTCTCATTGGTCCCAGCCCTTTTCTCTTTGGATAGCCTGTCAATGAATCTTTATTGATTACTACATCATATGGATGGCTGTTTTTCATGAATTGCTGCATATTAAAACATGTTTGATTCCATATACCCTCCTAATTTGTAACAACTTCATAAATAAAGAATTGCTGTTGTCTCTATAGGCGGCGTCAACTCAAGTCCTAAGCAGTCCCTTTGATAGTTTACTGAAAGTGAATTCAGGAACCAAGGAGCACTGTGAGCACTTCCTGTCTTTCCCCTTATCCATCTCGGTTCTCCTCCTGAACCTAGCGGATAATATAAGCGGCTTTTATGTAACATGTATTAATATTAAAGGGACCGCTTAGAACTTGAGTTGACTCTGAGTGTAAATAATCCTCCTAGATCTACAGATTTAAGAATTGCTTTGTGTGAGCTGTCTATGCAGGTGGTCCAATCTATCCTTTTATGCTTGTACAGTAAATTATTACAGTTCACTATATTAATTATCTTGGTACTTTTTCTCTGACAGGAAGACGAAGAAGATGCTGCCCCACAGAGGGTTCAGACAAGTTTCACGGTGAAACTGCTCAAGTTTGACGACAAACAGAAAGTTGCACTCATCAAAGAGGTTAAGAATCTGATGGAAGGGATGAATCTTGTCCAGGTAAACTATATATTCTTAAGAGCTTGAATAGCGTTATCAATTTCTATTGGACTGAAGACCTGTTTCACCATAATACTTTACTGCACTTAGTAAAATTTGCATCTTAAACACCATTGCTGGTAATAATGGTAATAATAATATTATTGGTTTTATGTCCCACTAACTACTTTTAATGATTTTTGGAGATGCCATTGTGCTGGAATTTTGTCCCACAGGAGTTCTTTTATGTGCCAGTAAATCTACCGACATGAGGCTAATGTTTTGAGCACCGGATTGAACCGGAATCTAACTTGCCAAGTTGGGGTCAGAAGGCCAGCGCCTCGACTGTCTGACTGTACAAAAATAATATGAGTCACCACCTTACCAATACACTAATTTATTTACTTCCAAACTGGTAAATAAGGTCAAGACCGGTTTCGACCCCTAAGGGATCATCTTCAGTTGACATATACAAAAATATCTACAAAAACATCACATATGATGATTAATGTTTAAGTTAAATTCAATTGTCATTAGAATGTTGGTAGGTACATCTTAGTTTGGAAATATGTGTTTTATGAGATTTGTAGGCCTACTCTATTTGAGCTGTTATGTATATAGGTCCTATGTTCCCCTGCATATAGTGTCAAAAGTATTGCATTGAATATAATTCATCAATTTGACAAAATGCTAGTGAATTGATTACTAAGATAGTAAAGTATGTACATTTTCTGGGAGGTACATGCTGTTCTACATGTTATCACTTTGCAATTTATATTACACAATATGAAGTAAAATTATTTTTGCATTTGTACACATTGATAATATTAAATCCAATGTAGGGTCTTCAAGATGTACTATTGGACTGTCAGTATCCTAATTACATTTTATGTAGTGGTTTATAAGGTTTTCTTGTTCACTTTTATAGTTCAGTCAAATGAAAAATGTAGAAGGACCTTGTTGATTAGGATTCTTATGACTAAAATATTGGTATATAGTACCTTGTTGACGTGGATCCTTAATACTAAAATACAAGTTTGTAGCACCTTCTATTCTTGTTTTATGTCTTAAAATAGAGTTGTACCTTGACACTGTTTGTTTTGTTAGGTGCAGGCATGTAAAAATCTTGTTAAAATGAACCCTTAGGACTAAAATACTGGTATGAGATACCTGTTAAAATACTTTACATTAAAGGTACTAATATGTGGTGCTATATGCACATTCTTCAGACGTAAAATGGGGTTAACATAGTTTGACAACAGTACTATGGGTTGTTATGATTAGTTGTTATAGTTCAATATAATTGGTCCATTAGAAATATATGAATGTTTACATAAATAGGATCGAATACATATTTGTACTGTGTGCTTTACGAGTGAATTGCGTGATGTTTTGATAGTAATATCTGGCAATTATGTAGGCTGCTGCTGTTGTTAGAGCTGTCTTGAAATCCTGAATATTATTAAGAAAGCATTCTCTTCTTGTCGCGTGTCGTTTCAGGTTAGGTTGGTGACTATTATGAGATGAAGTGCATTTTAAATGTCATATGTCCTCATTGAGTTGCACGTTAGTTGTACCGTGGAGGCATTCGTGTTGTAAAATAATGTATCTGTAAGTAGAAATAATAAGTATATAAGATGATGTGATATAGAAGTGTGGTAGTAAGTTATATGTCGTATCACTTACGTTAGATGTTGAGACCGTGCACTCTGTGTGGCTGCCTGTTGAGATCTATTGCGTGTTGTTCTGAGGTTATAGTTTGCGGCGGTAGAGGGGAGGTTTGAAGGGATGGGTGAAGCGCTTGTCACGGGAGTGGGGTTAGAGGAGGGGAGGTCTTGGAGCGGTTGGTTTGTTTGTATGGATTTTTGTTTATTAATTCTTTTTAAGTAATAATCTTTTAGGAGGGGAATAACTGCGTGAAAAAGAATATTGTTTCTGTCTGTGTTTTCGTTCTATATAAATTTAGATAAATACGTTAACCCAAACTCCAACTTGAATGAAAACACAGACAGAAACAGTATTCTTTTTCACGCAGTTATTCCCCTCCTAAAAGATTATTACTTAAAAAGAATTAATAAACAAAAATCCATACATACAAATCAACCGCTCCAAGACCTCCCCTCCTCTAACCCCACTCCCGTCACAAGCGCTCCACCCATCCCTTCAAACTTCCCCTCTACCGCCGCAAACTATAACCTCAGAACAACACGCAATAGACCTCAACAGGCAGCCACACAGAGTGCATGGTCTCAACATCTAACGTAAGTTATATGATATATAACTTACTACCACACTTCTATATCACATCATCTTATATACTTATTATTTCTACTTACAGATACATTATTTTACAACACGAATGCCTCCACGGTACAACTAACGTGCAACTCAATCAGGACATATGACATTTAAAACGCCCTTCATCTCATAATAGTCACCAACCTAACCTGAAACGACACGCGACAAGAAGAGAATGCTTTCTTAATAATATTCAGGATTTCAAGACAGCTCTAACAACAGCAGCAGCATGCAAAATTGCCAGATATTACTATCAAAACATCACGCAATTCACTCGTAAAGCACACAGTACAAATATGTATTCGATCCTATTTATGTAAACATTCATATATTTCTAATGGACCAATTATATTGAACTATAACAACTAATCATAACAACCCATAGTACTGTTGTCAAACTATGTTAACCCCATTTTACGTCTGAAGAATGTGCATATAGCACCACATATTAGTACCTTTAATGTAAAGTATTTTAACAGGTATCTCATACCAGTATTTTAGTCCTAAGGGTTCATTTTAACAAGATTTTTACATGCCTGCACCTAACAAAACAAACAGTGTCAAGGTACAACTCTATTTTAAGACATAAAACAAGAATAGAAGGTGCTACAAACTTGTATTTTAGTATTAAGGATCCACGTCAACAAGGTACTATATACCAATATTTTAGTCATAAGAATCCTAATCAACAAGGTCCTTCTACATTTTTCATTTGACTGATCTATAAAAGTGAACAAGAAAACCTTATAAACCACTACATAAAATGTAATTAGGATACTGACAGTCCAATAGTACATCTTGAAGACCCTACATTGGATTTAAGATTATCAATGTGTACAAATGCAAAAATAATTTTACTTCATATTGTGTAGTATAAATTGTAAAGTGATAACATGTAGAACAGCATGTACCTCCCAGAAAATGTACATACTTTACTATCTTAGTAATCAATTCACTAGCATTTTGTCAAATTGATGAATTATATTCTATGCAATACTTTTGACACTATATGCAGGGGAACATAGGACCTATATACATAACAGCTCCAAAAAGAGTAGGCCTATAAATCTCATAAAACACATATTTCCAAACTAAGATGTACCTACCAACATTCTAATGACAATTGAATTTAACTTAAACATTAATCATTATATGTGATGTTTTTGTAGATATTTTTGTGTATGTCAACTGAAGATGATCCCTTAGGGGTCGAAACCGGTCTTGACCTTATTTACCAGTTTGGAAGTAAATAAATTAGTGTATTGATAAGGTGGTGACTCATATTATTTTTGTACAGTGATACCAATCAATACGGAAATGAAGCTTATAAATAATAGTCAACTGTCTGAGCCACACAGTCTGGCTCAGTGCCCATAAACATAAATAGCTTTCTTACATTGCAAACTGAGAAATGTTTCAAAGGTTTATATTAGGACAAACAGTAACTGTGAATGGCTAGTCACACTGTTAATGTTTAAAGTGGACACTGGATGCCACTTTCTCCTCTCTTCTTAGTTTCTGGTGAAAATGCTAACTTTCTAGAAATACTGCACACATGCAAATAATCTGTGCACCCTATTTTTAAGAGAGAATTTTTGTTAAAAAAGGAAGAAAATTGTATTTAATTTGTGTTATATATACAAGAAATGAATCCTACATAATGATGTACTCCAAAACCAAATACAGTAAAATATAAATCTGTTCTAAAAATGCATCATAATCTTCACATCCTGCTGAGTAGGCAACCTGCTGATCAGAATTGTCATGCGGTCTGATTACCTTAGTCTGATATTTGTAATCAGCTAGTTTCACCTGTGTGTTGTCATAATGAGTGTGTTGTTTGCTATTAAGTGTATAGGAATGTATTGTGCGAAATGCCTGTCGATTACTATTTGTATTTTGAAGTCGATTTTTTTTGCCAGTTGCAAGTACAACTCTCCGTTATATTGTCCTTTCTTCCTGCTGTGAGGTTTCCAATCATTGTTCTCTGAATCTTCAATAACCTAAGCTTATCTTTAGCCGTGAACAAACAAGTATGAGAACTTGTAGCCATACTTATCACGGGGTTTAAACTTCACTTCTAGTGTGCTATTGATGCCACAAATGGCATCTATTGTTTTGAGGCAAAGTCTTACCAACTTTATTTCAAATAACGAGTGTACCCAAACTACTGCTAGTTAAATTCTTGAAACAAATACGCGCATATATATGGTAATATATTTTTTATTCAAGTACAAATTGGAACTGACGTATACTGTAAAAGACCAGTATAACAAAATTGTGGGGACGTTGGAAATTCATTTGTTACAGTGAAATTTTGTTGTATTGAAATAAGTCAGTTCTTAAAAACAACTTGTTATATTTTTTCAAGATCTACATTACTTCAGCATGAATTTACAAATTGCACATGTACTGTTTGGAATGTATGTATGTATATATATATTTCTTTGCTCCTGTGGATCAGTTTATGTTGGCCAAACATGTAGGAAGATAACAACAAGGGTTAAAGAACATCACAGGAACTTACGTCTGCCAGCCAGAGAATTCTGCCGTGGCAGAACATGCCATTACATAATGACCATCAAATGATTTTTGTTGCAACTTTTGTCATTTATAAAGAGCAATCATTCGTGATGCAATAGAAATTGCTAAACACCCAAATAATTTTAACAAAGGTGAAGGCTGTATACTGAGTAGATCATGGCTATCCTCCATAGTTAACTCGCCAATATCTTTCTCCTTGACTCTGGAGGCCCTGGAATGAACTATATTACTAACAGGGTCTCTCCGTCTTGAGTCTGGTTACTACAGAGTGACAATTGCCAGTACATTATTTATTATGCTCTGGTCGCAGGATCGAAACCTGTCAGCAGATTATAATCATTACATGACCTAATATCCCCAAATTAAGTATTGTAAGACAATAGTGTACAGTAAAGAAAGGCGAAATGGAAAAAGAGAGAGAAATATCAAACAATGATTTCAAAGAAGAGGAGAACTTGAGACCAGATGTGATAATCAGCAGTATGTGCTTGACACTTAATTTAAAGTCTCTAGTGTTAACTGCATGATATCTACTAACAATGCCACCATATACTCAGTAAAACAAAATAGCACCACTGAGTTGTGAAATGAGACCCTAAACGTGACGCTGACTGTCTGTCAGAGTGGTAATCATACTCGGTATAACAATACATGAATCACCATAAGAGCTTGAGTGACGAACAAGCTTCAGAATGAAGTGCAATGTTAGAATGCCTAATAAGACTTCAGAATCAAATAGACCAACAAACACGAATTAGAATGAAGTTCACATTCAGAAACCATGTAAAATTATAACGAACATTAATTAGAAGTTTGAATGATGCTCTGCACAGCTAACGGCCCAACTTATCATTTCTTAGGGATCCGCCTCTGGGCACTTTCTACGGTGACCTTGCTTCATACACTCCAATCATAGATGGATATTTTAGTGACACTTCCTCTCATTGGTGCTCACATTTTGTGCATTCTTTTCTTGACTAGTGGATTCAGTTCCCTCTATGGTCACATAAACCTGTCTCTTTTGTTTCTCCACGGTGTATTGTTGGCCTAAAATATTATAAACTCTAGCTATCTTCTTGGGTTTCGATTTTATGACATGAGCACCTGGCAGTTCTTTACAATTTTTACCATGTTTTATTCCTAAGTTTTTATTTTGCCTACTCCATATGTGGTGATATTATTTCATACACTCCATTGTTTCATAGCACACAAGCCTTGCACCCTCATCTCTCCAAATTACCAAGGGAGTTTATGTTTACGACCCTGCTGGCAGGTTTACAACACCTGTTATTACCAGCACTCTCTTTGAGCCCTCGCCAACCTTCTGACCATGTCTTTCTAACACTCATCCAGTTTAGATTTCTCACAATATCCTTATAAAATAATTGCAGTTTACATAAATGTATACTGACGAGTTCGATGCAAAACTGGCTCAATGTAATACATTTCAATATTTTAATCAGTGGTTTTGTTTTTACTAGGTACAACGGAAAATCTGCAGATAATTCAATGTTTTCGACACTTTGCAGAAGTTTGTGCATTAATTACTACAAATTATCGGGAATGCACTGTATTTATTATGGTCCTTATCCCTTTCCCGCCCGCATTTTCACTCCGCTTATCCCCAGGTTTCAACCTATTATTTAGCAAAAACTGAAACAGACCGTATTGTTTCAGAAAAACTTAAATACAGTTAAAACTATTGATCACAATGAATTCAAATTTTCAATAACATTAGAAAATATACCATCACATCCATTTCTCTGTTTATTGAGTCATAATGTGTTTTTCAACCCCAACCCCCCCCCCCCCTCCTCGTGATACTCGACACAGAGACAGTCTGCATTTGTCACATTCCCACGTTGTCTGAATCCCACAAAACCAATAATCATGTGATTTTGGAAGTGAAATGATGCCCATGTATATAAGATTTTATTTGATCTGCCCAAGTGTCTTCCCATTCTGTTTTTATATTACCGGAATGCGACTGTTTGAAGGCTGCATTGTTATATGCGCAATAGGCTATGTCACTGAATAATTTTTCTCCTCCTAACATACGTAGAAAACAATCTCTTTCCCCTAATACTCTTTCCGAATTATGCGCAGGTTCAACATCATCCATTTAATCATTCGGAGTAACTAAACGAAATATTTGTGTTACCTGAAAAGCCGTGGCATCGCTATCAGGTCCGATTTATCGATATTCGTTTTCATTCATATCACTGTTATCACTAAAATTATCTTCGTTGATACATTATTCACTCATTAAAAATTCACATCCCTACTCAAGGATTCTGTGTCACATTTTCGCCCATATTCAGCTCAATTTCAATATACGCGATATTCAATCCCGCCATGTTTACGGACAAAACAGCTGACCCGCGCTCGCGGAAGTTCAAGACCGTTGCCTAGGCAACGTCAAGACAGATTATCTCTCTTCCTTTATTTCCTAAGACTAGTAGATTGCACTGCGTGTTCATGAATGCCTTATAAACACTTCACTGATGAGAAAAATAAAAAACTACCGCACTGATCGCAGACGAATGCAGACAATGCAGCCGGGCGCTTTCGGGTGCTAAGGACCGGAAGGCTAAATGAACAGTCGGGCGCTTTCGGGTGCTAAGGGCCGGAAAGGGTTATATTAATATTTCTTACATAGCAACACCACCTTCAGAAAATGAATATACTATATATAATCTGTTTGGTACCTTTCTTAGTTTGCTCTCCATTTCTCTTTGTTTTCCTCCTCTATAAACTGTTTCTCTTTAGATCCCCCTTCTCTCATGTTTATCTGGCTTTTTTCTGATCATTTATATCCCAGGAAAAGACTCGAGATGATCTCCTTTGCGAGTATGTAGTATAATGGGGATTAGCTGCCTCCTGATGAAGGGGGAAGGTGGAAATTACTTTACCAAAGGCTGGGAAGAATAAATCTAGAATAGTGTTTCCCCTGCCTTTTTTTGTTTTTGTTTCAGAAAGCCTTAAAAATGTTTAAATAATTCTGGGAAACCATGGCTGCTTGGCTCATATTTTAATGTGGGGCAAAATATAAAATGGTTTTGAACAGTGGGCGAGTCAAATTGCAGTTTGTATATTTTATATTAAATTATACAATAATACAGTAGAAGTAAATTTTTCGCCGTTATTAATTCTCACTGTTACGGGAATACCCGTGAACAGAAAGAGGTTAAAGAAGGTGCTGGGGTGAATGGGTCTATCTACAAAATCAAAATTAATTTAAAACTTGAACTGAAGGTTATATTTTTTCAAAAAAACAACTTAACAAATTTGCACTTAGTTAACATAACAACATATCAGGTACCAAAACAAATAAGGGTGGAACACCCCAGGAGTAAGTAATTTAACAAGTTTGGGTTTCGAGCCCTCGATTTTCAGTTTCGAAGCTACGAGCTCAACTTTACAAAATTTCAATTCAAAATGAGAAACAATTTAGTCAAGGGCAGAAATCCCCTAATTCAAGAGCACTTGCTCCCTAAATTACAATATCTAGCCTTCCAGAGGCACACTTTACTATTACAAAACTTGGAAAAGAGCTAACAGGCTCTCAGTTTCGTACAGCCCGCTCAAGGCAATAGTACATCAAAAGGTTACACTCTCTGGCCTCACAAGGCACGGATTACAAATAGAAATAGTTTTATACAGGGGTATCTAGTACCCAACCTACAGGGCATTTGCGAAAAAGAACAGATTAAATAAACGGCCCGAACACGAACTGAATGGAGGTGTACACTGTGCTCCCACATAATGAAATATTAAAACCTACAGGGCTCTCGGCCGATGAAATTGGAGCTAGTCCCAAACTACTGAGGTGGCGCGCATGGAAATAACTGTAATACATTACAGGAAAGAAAGTTTGCGAAAACGTAGTCACCTCAAACCAAGATGAAGGGGAGCTCGAGAGGGTAACTCACTCTCTATCCCCGATTTACAGTTAAAGATTTATATTTTACATTAGCTGAAAGAAAATTTACATTTTAGAAAAGTTTTGTTACATAGTTAAGATTCGGACCTTCCCGTCATTATTTGTCAGGTCTGTTACACAGGATTGGCTTCTACTGTACCCACTCAAAGCCTGAGTCCCAACCAGCATTTATCTCAGAGTTGTTACGGTTCGAATCTAACGCAAATAATCAACAACAATAAATAAAAATTAAAAATGGAGATACAGAATCTTCAATTAAATATTTGGGCGTCATCTGATTAGTACTACAGGATTGAACGGGGCACTCAAACTTTAAGGCTCATCATAAAAACAAACAAAAATACATTAAAACAGATCAAAGGGTGGGGGCTCCGTCCTAGGAAAGGAGACGGATATTTTAAACGGTCACCAAGAGTTTGCTATTCTACAAGAACTTGGAACTGTTTCCTTGCAAATGCTTAAGGAGCATTTTAATTAAATTATCTTCTGGAACATATACAAAATTTTGTTGACCCTTATTTTGCCTATAATTCGGCAAATAATTCCTGAAAATTTACATAATAAATTTGACACTGTAGACCACCCATCCACTTGGGTGGTTGAACTGTTGATTGCCGAGGGTTGAAACACAACCCTCGTGACAACATACGACCACTTATGGTAGAGACCATTTACCTGTTGGCAAGGTGGGCGCAATCACATGAATTATGTCATAGCCTCCACTTTTATTGAGATGAAACCAACCCGGGATGGTACAATGCTGTCCCCAGGTTCCTAACCAAGATATGCTATTGTTAACTGAAGGAAACTACAAAGGGACTCCAACCTAATGATCCAGATGTAGGGATTTGCCATTACATTTAACATCACAAACTTAGCTTATTATTTACAACAACTTGACATTATTACATCATTTTGCTAGCTGACTTCCCTAGTCTCCGTCCACATTATCATCCGAAATAATTCATTTAAAAAAATCATTATTATTATTATTATTTTCATCAGTTGAGATCATCATTATCGTAACACTTAATCCTCATCGATTTAATATTTTAATTTCATTTTTCACCATTATTATTATTATTATTATTATTATGCTCAGAAATATCATAAATTCTTATGTTTCTTCAAATAATAATAATAATAATAATAATGATAAATCATTTCACTTGTTACATGTCAGTTAATGATTATTATATTTAATGCATAAACCTTTACGGTTCCGTTTTGTTTGGCACTAAGCAATCGGTTAAGACACGATTTACTTGGAACATTATTATTCTTCTTATATTTTTATTTCCAATCTTTATAATTTAGTCACGTATGTTAAATTCCATATGAACCACCAAGATCCGATTTCACATCGGTCGGGACACAGTAACGGTATCCGAACCGCAACCTTACTTCATTTCGTACTGTTATTAATTTATGGGACCACCATGTTATCCCAAGACAAATCTCAAATCCCTTGACACCTCGCGGCTGGGAATCTCCATCCAGTCCCTGCGAGTGCTCTCATTTGAAGTCCATTTATTCCAAGGGAACTCTTCAAAACATTTTATTTATTAAACCTCGGTGCATGGACTCTTCTGTCACTCATAACACCGGAATTGGCATATAATATCGACGTAGGCCTTGGGATTCATCTATTTCTTCATCAACATCAGTACGACTCAATTTTATTTCATGCCGGATTTTTGTCCGCTCGACTTCCAAAATAAAAAATGGGCTTGACCCACTCTGGGCCTTCAATTAGCGTGATCATCATATACAAGTGCTGTATCTGTACAAATGTACGATCTCCAAATTTTTAGGTTAGGAAATTTTTGTAAAATAGTAAAATATTGAAGTCATGCAAATCATGTAATTTTGTTCATTTATATGTAAAAACCTAAGATTAGAAGAAGAATTTGTAGTAGGGAATTTTGTATATATACTGTATGTAACTTTAATTTGTGTAAGTGTCTACACATGGCATGGCAGTGTAGTTTGCTCAAGAATTGTGCAACACAGAAAACAGTGGTTATATTGGGAAAGACGCCTGAAGTCAGTTGAATGTGTTGTAACAAAGTGGCTTGGAAACCCGGGGTACGGCGGGTAGTATAGGCTGAAGATTGGAGTGGATCAATGTAGATACAGTAAAACCTCATTAATTCGAAGTCGTTGGGACGCAAAAATCGGACTTCGAATTACGTGATTTCGAATTAACCGCCAACACGTACCTCGGAAATGCCAACCCTTGCGGCCTAACAATATATTCTAAGACCCGTTACTGCATGCAGTTAACCTTGATTCACAGTTTAAAGCTCTCAAATATCATGGAAAAAAACTATTTCCAAATGTATACAACAAGATGCATTTACAGTAATCAAATAATGCACTTGGATAACTCGCCGGCAAACATAACCTCACACAATCAAATCAAAAGAAAGAAAACATGATTGAAAGACGAGCAGAAATCTATACTGGCTCCCCTGTGCAAGTGCTTTATTAATTGGATTACTGTACTGTATGCATTTTTGATGCCTTGTGCTTGCACGGAATGTACCCGATGTCCTTAAAACATCGTGGCTTATCGAACTTTCCTATGACGAGGGGAGAAAGTCTCTCGCTTCCGTCCACATTACAACAACAGTACAGTGACTATACTTGTACGATTTCCTGCCATGGCATTTCTAAGACCCATTAATGTATGCAATCACCTTGATTCTCAGTTTAAACTTTTCAAATTCCATGGCAAACACTATTTCAGAAATTTATCCAACAAGGTGCATTTACATTATTCAGATAATGCTCTTGTATAAAACAATGACAAACATAACCTCACACAACGAAAGGAAGAAATCACGATTCAAAGACGAGGAAAAATTATGCTGGCTACTCTGTGGAAATGCTTTATTTTTTGGATTAGGCCTACTGTACTGTCTGCATTTTTAGATGCCTTGTACTGGCATGGAAAGTGCCCGACGCCCTTCAACATCATGGCTTTTAGAACTTTCCTATGACAGGGGAAGGACGTCTCTCGCTTCCGTGTGCACTCTGCACTGCATAGCAACAAAGTACATTTGCCGGCTGGCAATTCTCTCCTTTAAAACCATAAGTCCATTTGGCCTCAGCATTTAAAAAAATTAAACAAACGAACAATGTAGTTTCATCGGCATTGAAAATATTGATGCGTACGAATTGATTATAGGCTATAAGCCACGCTTTTTCGCCAACTGTCTGCATCGCCAGATTTCGCGGATTCTACATCTCCGCACACTACCTGCTACGTGATATTGTGAATTATGGCGTTCCTAAAAACTCCGAATACAAAATAATTACGATTCCGCTAGAACATAGCAGATATGAAGCACACTGTAGACATGCCGAAGTAGGTGAAAGTGCGCAAAGTTACCCCTTCACGTTCCGGAAGACGCGTTCTTTCATGACGCGGAGAAATTTTGAGTTTAAATTACTCCGGAAAATACTAATTTTTTTTTTCAAAATGTAATGGCAGTTTCGAATTAAAAGTCAGAATTTCGGTAACGGGACTGAAATTGTTCTTCGAATTATGAATTGTGCGTATTTCAAATTAAACAATTTAAATAACATGCAAAACCGTGCCTCATGTTTCCGGGAACGAGAGCTGCTTCGAATTAGGCAAGATTTTGAATTAACCGATTTCGAATTATCGAGGTTCTACTGTATATGTGAGTGGACGTTCTATGTCACATCAGACACTCGATAGCCAATACGAGGGCTTTGTTTTAAGCAAGGTTGGGTTGACTGAGTGACGCATCAAGAAGTGCCTGTCAGAGCGTAACTACCAGTAAACTTTTCGGGACGCTATAACCACATGTAACAAGCCTATATAAGTATGTGTGCGTATGCGGCAAGTCACTCTGATTCTGATTCTGTTTCTCATTCGGACCAGTGCACAGGAGCTACATATTTTGCGCAGTTTCCTATGCGATCTTCTATTGTTCGTGAGTATCTTTTACGGAGTGAACATGGTATAATCACAGATGCTAACGAGTTTCCGGCTTTGCGGTGGATGTTCTGTAAAAGACGCTATTAAGTGTTTGGTACTCAAACTCTGTATAATAATTAGGCCTATACTACAATTCTTCTATAAGATAATGTACAATGGATGTGGTGGTGCATACTGAATCTACATTATAATTGTATGCCCTCGCGGACCATTTTGTAGAGCTTGAACAGCTCTACATTTCTTGAGAAAGGAATTCATCGTCGGCCGAGCATACAGTTTCAGTTGGAGAAACGTGAGGCGTCACACTAACCTGTGCGGCAATCGGGAAGGACTCAAGACGTCGAAGTGTGTAAATAAGGTTAGGGATGCTCTTCGTAAAGAAGGTTGCATCCGTACGTAGAGAAAGTCGTTGTACTTTTCTTTACCAGACTAGGATTTTCTTCTGTAACAGTAGAGAGTGCAGTGGGACTCTTACCTGGAGGTATGGTAAGAAATGTATATAGAGAAAATAATTTTGTTGGTGGTTTTTAGTGGTTTGTATATTTGCCCTTTTGTAAATGGCAAACACGAGTTGGTCTCGTCAAGTGATGTTTTTTTTGTTGTTGGTGGTGGTAGTTATTTGTAATGTCTCGTCAAGTTTTTTTTTTTTTTTTTGTTTTTTTTTTTTTGTTAGTGGTTTTTAGTTGTCTGTATATTTGCCCTTTGTAGACGACGAACAAGAGTTGGTCTCATCAAGTGATGATTATTGTGGTATTTGTCATATATATTTTTATTAATTTTGGGAGCAAAGTCATGAAATGAAACTTGCAAGAAATCTGTTATCAGTAGAGTAAGGATGAACCTGGCATGCTACCCAAATTTAATTTCAGGGGTTAAACAGCAACAGGTAAGGTTGTAAAGTAAGTCTGGAGCTTCGTCAGCCTGATGACCGTCGTCTTGGGAGAGGGAGTTGCTCGTTGCTCTACAGAGTTAATTATTCCTGCAATTGTTTTGCGGGTGGTGCCCAAACTTGTTATTTATACTTATTTTAGTCACCGTTTATTCATTTGATAATTTCAATAGCTTGTAGATGTTACAGTGCCTCTATCGCTTCTAAACCATGTTAGTATGATTATTATGGGGTCCAAAAACGTTAAATCAACAATCAATATAAAAATCAAATTTACTACTCGAATTAAAATCTTCCATGTGCCACATGTTATCTCCACATTTAAATTACTTTAACTTGTAATCATTCGATAAAATCAGGCCCATGCCTTACTCACAAAGTAGTATTATTATTATTATTGCTGTCTACTGGCGAAACTTCGCGGCACACATAATCATTGCTATTTACATTCAAAACAGTCGGACATCAATCTTGTCCCACAATATTGAAATTCTCTGGCAACCCTCTACCTCTGGATAATTGTACAACATGCCTTAATATCTACAAAATTTACGAGAAACTGACCTAAGTCAGACAAACACATCTGGAGACCTTCCAAATGAATCTCAGTTTATCTTTAAATGACACATGCTCCTATACAATCAATCTCGAATACTTCAAGCCCTTGAACAAAACAAATCAACCCTAATTTATTCTACTAAAATAATCAAGAATATTATAAGTGCTTGATATAATTATTTACATATTAATTTGTCCCTTTGTCTACATATATCTGAATTGGACGAGCCGGGAAGCGGCTCGTTTAATGTTCAAGTTACCGCAACTAAAGAGTATGATTCTCCCGTTAACGTTAGCAATCAACATAATTAAACTGATATGGTACTCATCCCTGCCTCTAGTTTGCTAAACTTTGTAAGACATGGAAAATTGAATTTGGGTTTAGAAATTTAGAATTTTTGAGAAGAAGAATTAGGAAGTCAAATAGGATATTGGGTTTTTCAGAAATGATGTTTAAATTGAAATTAGGGTTGAAGTATTGGTCAAGGCGAATAAAATAATTTTCAGTAGTGTTTAGAAGGGGGCCTTTGTTAATGATTTGAAGTATTTTTTATGTTTTTTTCAATATTGGTGAAATTATACTTGGAGTCTTGTATGTGTCGTCCTATAGCAGAGAATCTGTTGCATTTAATGGCATTAATATGTTCGGAGTATCTGATGTTAAAGTTGCGGCCAGTTTATCCGATGTACAAGGAGCTGCAGTTGTTACATTTGAATCTGTATACTCCAGATTTCGAAAACTCGTTAGATTTATTTAGTGATTTAGAGTTATGTTATATATCAAGATTTCTGTTATTGGTTCTAAAAGAAATTTTCATGTTGTGTTTTTTAAGAATAGTTATTTTATAAGCATCTTGTGTGAAAGTGAGAGGAAAATGCAGTGGGTTTGGTTTTGTCTTTTGATAACGTAGTTTAAGGACGGTGTTTGAATTTGTTGATGATACGGTTTATGAAAGAGTTGTTAAAGCCATTAAATTTAGCGATAGTTGTGTTATAAGTAGCACGTTTATGTGCTTGAGGGTGTGAAGAATCTTGACGTATTGTGGTTGCAATTGCAAGCAGTTACACAAAGCATACATCGAAAACTAAATGAACCAGGAGTGTGTTGCCAACCTTGACGCAAATAAAACCTGCACCCTAATTATGTGCCTCAATTTTTTTTTAAAAATATGCAGGGATTATTTGCGTAAATATAGTATTCCTGTATTTTTTTTGAAAATCTCAGGATTTTACTGATACTGTAAGTAGCTGGAGAGAATTGATGTTCAGTGAGCACTAGCAAGACAGGTGCAATCAGGTGGTGGTGGTCTTAAATATGATATAATCTCTAATATAATGCGTTTTATTTCATTATTTCACATAGCAGTGCCGACTGTCAGACTATTTTTTAACGTATTTACAAGGACGAGAACAAGAACTCAATTCAGGTGAAAGCTTCCTGAAAAAGAATTCCGGAAAAAAATAAACCTTGAAAACCTGTTCAACAAGGCCAGTGCATAAATCTAGTTCAGAAATTTATAGAGAGGCCTAAGGCAGTTACAATGAAGAGTCATGTGTTCTAAAGCTCAGATTCATGCAGTATTTCAGTATTTATAAAATACATGCAATATTTCAGTATTTATAAATAAATTAATAAGAGAAATTACATAATTGAGTAGTATAATGTGTTATGTCATGAATGATCATGTCAGGATATGCCTTTTAAAAATACTGATTTTCATTTTTGAATGTTGGCATGCTTGGGTATGTATATAAAGAGGAGTGTATTGGGACAGATACCCAGTCCTTGAATATAGAAAATAACTAGATTTGATTTAAATCAAACACAGAACCCTCGCGCTGACCATTTTGCCAAGGAGTCAGACATTGTATTAACCATTTAAAATTTAAATTATCTCCTGAATAGTGTTAAATAATGGTCTTATGTATTTGGAAGTGCCAATTTGTTATTGTTTGTGAATATAGAATGAAACAACTTACTTTCCAGCTGCATTACAGTTTCAAGTTTTGCCAGGTTGAGGAGCTCAGGCTTCTGAGCCCAACTTTGCAGTTTCGATCCTGGCTCAGTCCGGTGGTATTTGAAGGTGCTTAAATACATCAGCTGGTAGATTTACTGGTATGTTAGAAAACTCCTGCAGGACAAAATCCTGGACATTGGCATCTCCGAAAACCATTAAAATGTAGCTAGTGGGATGTAAAACTAGTAACATTATTTTTCAAGGTTTTTTGGTGTAAATACTGTACGACTTGTTTCAGTCGGGATATTTCTAAATTAAGGGAATTTTCTCTTAACCTCACAGGATTTTTGATCAGGCTATATTTATGTTCTCTGCCTACCATCAAGATATATCGAAGCAAAAACTGAAACAAGATCTAAGAACTACATCTTTTAGCCTTTTATAGGCAATAACAAATGCTTATTTGTCATAATTTAACCTAAAACTGATTTTTAAATTTACTCTGCATGTTTGGCACTTTAGGAAACAAACCAGAAAATGACGAGGAAATATCCTCAGTGTAGTGATTGCACAGTTTCTTTTTCAGGAAGTAATTTAAACGTCTCTTACCTTGAAGATATTGTAGGAGGGGGGAATGGGAATTGTATCAAATTGCTAATGCAAATATATAGTTCCCATTCCCATTAGAGAAACTGTAATATTAATTTAGATGGTATGGACTTGAGGAAAGGGCTGAAATCATAACAGTATGTACTGACATTAGTTGACAACAATGGTAGTGATATAATTTCTTGTGTACTTCTGTGTTTCCCAGGCAAAAAAGTTTGTTGAGAGTGCTCCCACAGTGGTGAAAGCTGACATTGGCAAAGATGAAGCAGAGACCCTGAGAGATGCCCTTACCAAGGTTGGGGCTATTTGTGAAATAGTGTAACATACTTAGTAGTAATAAAGTAATTTTACTTTCTTAATTGTTCACCGTGTCCCTTTCCAAGTTCCTCAATTTTTGGTAGGATCCGTAGAATTTCTCTTTGAACCCCTGGAATAGAACAAACAACAATTTAAGATCCTGGCAGTAGTATGGCCAACATGGCAATATGATTCTCAGATAGATGGTAACACAAGAGTGTGTACATAAAGATCAGAGATCTATATTAACTTACATCAAGAATAATTTCAAACAAAAGCTCATCTTTTAAACAACTTACCTGGTGTCAGATATTATTATCATCTGTGCCAGTCTCTAAACTGGGAATAGGTTGATAAATGAGGATTAGAGAAAAGCAGGTTCAAGGATGCTATCCACATGAGCTTGTCTGCTCTGAAAACTAATCTCTGGCTCATACAAACTGAAACTTGACTTTGTGAACTGTAACAGCTTTAGTGACAGGCAAAACGTAATCACCACTAGTTCATAAGGATTTCTCACCACCCATGAGAGCTTTGGTGCCAAGTACAATGCAATTCCCTCAAGCCTGTAGTATTGTTCTTCAGGAGGAAAGGACATGATTCAAGTACAGATCCATCATTTGCATGGTGTGAAAATAGGAAACCACTTTCAAGGCTGCTGACAACCACCATCTCTTGAATGCAAGCCTACAGCTACATGATCCATAACTATGTAGTCAGCTTGGCCATTAGTCTTTTTTTGTTTATATAGAAAGGATCTGGTCATGTCATTCGTAGATCTAACAAAGGCATATGATAGTGTTCCCAGGGAGGAGGGGTGGAGAAACCATGGTCAAAAAAAAGAATGGGTACACAAACTGTAGAAATGGTGCAAGCAATGTACGAAAACTGTCAGTAGCATACAAACTCTATTTGGAAAGAGAGAATGGTTTAGAAATGAAAATGCACCAGGGCAGAAGTGTGCTGTCGCCTCTTTTGTTTCTGATGGTTCTGGATGAAATTCAAAAAGGAGACAAAGGAAGATGATATTACTATTTGAAGACAAAATTGTGGTTTGAGGAACAAGCATCAAAGAAGTACAAGAACAACTGGAGGCATAAGAAAATTGAAAAATATGGTATGAAAATCAGTGCAGAGAAAGACAAGGGAAAGGCATTGTGAAAATTGTTGGTCAAAGCCTTGAAATTGTTGACAGTTTCAAATACCTAGGGAGTGAATTAATACAGAAAACAAGGCTGGACATGGAGATTGGGAAGAGGGTGCAACAAGGCAACACATTCTACCAGGGTGTAAGAAACTTTATCTGGAATAAGGAAGTATAAAGAGTACAAAATGGATTATGCACCCATATTGACCTATGCAGCTGAGACCTGGACGATGACAAGTATGGAGGTCTCAATTTTAATTTAATTGTGAATAATATATGGTCTGTTTTTGATGAATTCCTAAATCAGATTTTGCCCTATTTCATTTCTTTTTTTTAAATATATTTTTTTAAGTTTTGCAAATAAGCAGTAACTTTAATAATAAAAAAGATCCATGAGGAAAGAAATTCTAAAAAAATAATAATAATATGATGCACATGTGTTATAACAGATTAAATGAAAATGGGATCCTCCTACTTCTTACTGTCTTCGACTTTGCACAGCAATACATCATCACTACCTTGTTCTTTGAACATAGTATAATTTTTTTAAATTGGGAAGTTGGGTTAGTGTTAGTAATTAGACTTAAACATTTCAACCAAACAGCAGCTCTAGTTCTGTGCTTCGTGAAAAAAATGTTCATAAGACATTGCAGTTCGCACATGTATACAGTGTGCAGCCCTATTCATTTTGACTCAAAAGGTTTTATGAGATTCTCAAGATTTTGGCTGCCAACCTCAAGACTCTTTTGAGCGAGAATTCCCATTCCTGCAAATGACAATCATGGCTGTGAAAGAATAAATGATTAACACTAATAACGTTTGTAATATGTAAGAACTACTGTATTTACTCGCATGCCTGCCGCACCTTTAATTTTTGACTAAATATTCGCATAAATTTTTGTGCTGATTAACACATTAATGATGGGCGACATTAATTAGCGTAGTTTCGTATTGGTGTGTGGGCGACCGGCTATGTAAATTACCATTTTCTCGTATTGCTCATGCTTGTGTGATTTTATCCTCTCCGCCATTTATTAATCGAAATATTTCGTGTTGTTTAAAAGCTAAAGTCTTTGTTGATCGAAATTTAGATAGATATATTCTTTCCTTGACAATGCTTTCGGCACAGGATGTGTGGTTTCATAACACTCAGTACCGCATGGCCGAGGGTATTGTCAGGTGTCAGCAAAGACAGCTTGAACGATGATGAAATATTTGGAGAATTGCATGTTGATAGTTTATCTGATGTCCCTAGTGATTGCGAAAGTGTAGGTATTAGTGACTGTGAAGGTGTGTGTCCGTCAACATCAAAATATACGCGCGGAAGTGAAAGTGCGACATTCAGTTCAGACGAGTCTGTTGATGGAAAATTCTAAGTTCCCATGGAGGGAATTAGATATTTTTCACCAATAGAGCATGTCAAAAACAGATCAGATGTAAGGCTTTTCAGGCGTTTGCTCTATTAACCAGCGTTTCGTCTTAGGTCTGACACATGCCACTCTGATGAGTCTAGTGTCAGACCTAAGACGAAATGCTGGTTAATACAGCAAACGCCTGAAGAGTCTGTTGATGGCAACAATAATACGAGTGAAGATGCCAGTGATAGTAGTGACAGTGAGGTTGATGGATGGACAAATAAGGATGAAAACAGAGTCCTAGAACCATTTACATGTACAGTAAAATACCAGTATAACAAAATTTTGGGGACCTCTGAAATTGATTTGTTATACTGAAATACGACCATTCTTAAGAACTCACCTAGTACTATATCCGTTAGTTGTTGTTTTTAGGGGTGGAACTACGAGGTCATCTGCCCTGTTATATATAACTTCAAAATACCATTATGAGTTACAGTATTGACAGATGTTTTCAGAAAATCTATGTATACATTGTACCAGCAAGTCTACACATTGTTCCGGAACCTCATTTTTTGAAAAAGTATGTGATTTTCTTCTGAACAAATCCAGATATAAAAGCTTGTTCCAAATAGTCACCAACCACTGCACATTATTTTAAAACAGATTCTGGCACATCACGTCGTGACACATGAAAATATTGAAGGCTACATGCTATGTTTGTTGCCTGCTGAAGAGTCAAGCTCTGTCTATCACAATTATTTTGGGGGTTGTCTTTCTCTTCCTCCTCATCACATGGATCTCTATCATTCATAATGCCCTCCACAATTTCCTCATTGGTGATTTCTTTGTGGACTATTACATCACTGTCTACTTTTGTAGTCGGTAAGACTTACCGTAGATGACACATCCAACGTACACAAAAGCTTCCAATTCTCCTCGGTTTCCACATCATCCTACACTTCACTTTCTGCGACGTCTTCTGTAAAACCACTCCAGCGTTTCTAAAGAAGTTTGTGATGATGTCTGCATTCAGGGATTTCCATGCAGCATTAAACATCTGCATTGATCCCAATATGTTTATGTTAATATCTCTATTCATTGCAACGTTGCACGGCATTCGACGGACCACACGAGCTTGGTAATGCCGCTTTACTGCATGAATTATACCCTGATCCAGCGGCTGCAGAACTGAAGTTGTATTTGGGGGCAAAAATAAAACTTTTACATGCTCCAAATGGCGAGGCACACAATTATGAGAAGAGCAATTGTCCAATAATAGAAGAATTCTCCTCTTTTCGGCCTTCATCCGACATTCCAAGTCCAACAACCACTCTTTGAATAGCAGAGATGTCATCCATGCCTTAGAGTTGTGCCTGTATTCACAGGGCAGATGTTACACCCCCTTGAAGCACCTTGGCTTCCCAAACTTCCCAATTATGAGAGGTTTCAGTTTGTCTGTCCCTGCAGAATTGGTGCGCCAAAGAGCCGTGATACGTTCTTTTGAACGTTTGCCCCCAAAACAATTATTTCTCTTGAAATCAAGGGTTTTGTTCGGCATTAGTGTATAAAATAATGCAATTTCATCTGCATTATAAATGTCTGCCGGTGAATATTCCTTCAAGGTATCCGTTAAGAGTCTCCAGCTGCCATGAAGACGCAACTTCCTTTGGGGCATCGTTAGCTTCACCATTTATAATTTTGTGGGATATGCCATATCTCTCCCGGAACCTATGAAGCCAACCAGCACTACCCATAAACTCACGTGATCCAAGCGAATGTGCAAAAGATCGTGCACTCTGACATAACAGTGGGCCATTTATTGGAATGTTTTTACTATGCATTTCCACAAACCACGTATAGATGGCTTGGTCCACCTCCTTATAGTCGGCTGTCCTGATCTTCTTACGCTGTGGACCTAGGGCATCAGCATTAATGTTTTCCTCAATCTTACTTTTCTGTTTTAAAAAGTAGTAAAGTGTTGACGGGCTAATGCCATACTTCTTTGCTACTTCTCCTTTCTTTCCGCCTTTCTCTACTTCCGCAAGTATTTTATGTTTTTCACTGAACGAACGAAAACTGCTGTCGCTTCTGCTTATCCATTTGCGATGATATGAACTTATTTAACGAACCTCCCCCATGGTCTGGTACCTTGACGTGGTGGGGAGGCTTGCGTGCCTCAGTGATCCCGAGAGTGATGCCGGCGGGAGCTTCGGCTCCTGGCAGGGTCACCCTTGCCGGTAAGGTCGAGGATGAGGGGCCAGACTAAATGACAGACCTTCAGCTGTAGGTCCTGAAGGAAGAAAATCTTTGTCTCAGGGAGTAGGGAATGAGAACACCATCAGTCCTGAAGTCGCAGCATGGCAGGGGCAGGGGCCAAAAGAGGGCAGCCCCCTCACTGCCCTATAGGCACTGTGGGCCCATATCTCACATGCCCGAAATAACTCCCATGAAAAGTCAAAACGAGAGATACACCGGACTGCTGAACCCAATGGCAACATGGCGAGGAAAAAGGATTATGAGATTTGGAACATGGAATATAAGAGGATTAGCTGGAAAGGAGAATGAATTAGTGGCAGAATTCGAGAGAGCAAGACTTGTCGTGCTGGCACTGACAGAGACAAAAAAGAAAGGTCAAGGGGTGGATACAATGGTGAACGATCATGTGCTCATTTATAGTGGAGTTAGCATCAGATTAAGGGCCAAATCAGGAGTAGCACTACTGATCCACAAGAACTTCAGAAACAAGATTCAGGAATGGAAATTCCACACGGATAGAATTCTAATGGTCAGCATACGATTAGATCCAGAGATGGAGCTGATGACATTTATTGTGGTTTACGGAGTGAACGACGATGTAAGAAAGGAGGAGAAGGATAGGTTCCACGAAGAGCTACAGAATGTGGTGGATGACACTCGAGGGGAAATCACTGTATTAGGAGATCTCAACGGCAGAGTCGGAAACCAGCCAGAGGGAAGTGGCGGAGCTGTTGGCCGGCATGGTGAGCCTGTGGTTAACAACAATGGTGAGAGGATTGTTGATTTCTGCGTTGCCAATAATCTCGTCGCAGTGAACACCATGTTCCCGCATAAGATGATACATATGTACACGAGGGAGGAATCCAGCCGAGATGAGCGCTCCATCATAGATTATGTGTTAGTGAAGAGAGATCACCTCC